>NC_062190.1:7229286-7261786 GCF_912470025.1 Vespa velutina | reverse complement strand
TTCGCGGAAATTGCACGGGCAGCTCCGCGAGTCGGGCAAGCTAACTCCTGGTATTAGCATCATAAATCTCGCTTATAATACCCGATAGGAACAGGACTTAATCCTGAAAGCCACGTAAACTGGAATACACGATCACGTTCCTGTAATTTCGATACCACCTGATAGAAAGAGAAAGAAAGAAAGAATAAAATAATGTCTGTGTGTGTGGGTATGTGTGTGTGAGAAAGAGAGAGACAGAAAGTATATATATATATATATATATATATATATATATATATATAATACTTTTATACAACGATCAAAGCACGTTGATACCATCCTACACTATTCTAAAATAAGCGGACTTTATCTGTTGAATATCAAATATATATATATATTGAATATCAATATAATAACAACTAACAGGAATCGATCGTCTGTCAATTATAATTTATATTAGATGTTTATTATACCGAAAATAATTCTGTTAAATGTCGATTAAACGCGTTATAATAAGAGAGAGAGAGAGAGAGAGAGAGAGAGAGAGAGAGAGAGAGAGAAAGAGAGAGAGAGAGAGAGAGAGAGAGATAAAAAGAAAACATAATTGTAATATAGTTAAACGATTTGAAAATTTCTTTCAATATCGATTATACTTTTTCTTTTTATTCGTTTCATTCGATTAAAAAAAAATTGTTTCTCTCTCTCTCTCTCTCTCTCTCTCTTACTTCCCCCCCCCCCCCTCTCTCTCTCTCTCCCCACCACTCTCTCTCACTCTTTCTCTTTGTTTTTCTTTTCTATCCAATTAATTTTCACGCTTACTTACATAAATGAGTCAAAAAATTGTATTGAAGTTTCTCTTTTGTATATTTTTTTTGTAATGTACGCATATTCTCCGCGCGCGCGCGCGCGTGTATGTGTGTGTGTGTGCGTGCTGTTCTCTTTTTTTTTCTCTTTTATTTTTCCCTTTTTTCAAAGCACAAGAATTTATTGCAAAAAAAGATATGTCATTGTATGACGATGTTACCTTAGGTAACATGAGATGGGCGAATTCATCGAAGGGCGATAGTAGCTCGTATATGTAGTTACTTGAAAATCTTATGAGAAGGGTAGGAAGAACTGTGAAAGGGAATTCGTAAAGGGACCAGACGATTCGTGAAAAGGGCTCCGGGCACTCCTCCCTTGGCTGGTTCGACTTGGATATCAAGTATCCTGGCTTATCCAGACCCTTTTCTAATACGAAAGAACGCGTGTACGTGTTCGCGTTTGTTTGTACGCATTTGTGCGTATCTGTGCCTGTATCTGTATTTGCGTATACATGCGCGCGCCCGCGCGCGCGTGTGTTTTGTGTATGAGAGAAAGAGTAAAAGAGAGAGATAGATAGATAGATAGATAGATAGATAGATAGATAGAGATATACGATGTCTTCTTCCAAGCAGGATAACAGTGGATGTGAAAATGGAAAATTTGAAGGGTTGACTACGACGAGTGGAAAATGAAAATGCCTCTGGGTGCAAAACCCGGTAACGAGGCATCGAAGACGTTTGATGCTTTGCAAATCGGAAAGATTATGCCAGCAGTTTGATAGAGATGAAGAGAGGAACGGAAAGGGTGAGAAAAGGGATTGAAAGGGGGATCGAGGATAGGGAATGGTTACGGGGTATAGGCGGGAAGTTCGTAGACGAATAATAGCGAAATGATTCGTTCGAAATTCAAAGAGGTTTCGAATCTACAAAAAAACTTCTCTCGATTATAATTTGTCTTTTTTCTTCGTCTCCTTTTTCTACCTCTTTTTTTCTCTCTCTCTCTCTCTCTCTCTCTCTCTCTTATTACGTTCGTTTTTCTCTTCTTTCCTTTCCTTTTTTCTTTTCTTTCTTTTTCCTTTTTCTTTTTCTTCTTTTTTTTTTTCAAAAATCTTCTCGAAAATCTACTCGATCTAGTTCTCTTTTTTTCTTTTTTTTTTTTTTTTTTCGTACTTGAACGATTTACTTCGATCGTTCGTATTAAGGTTCGTCGTATTTTCGAAAATATCTTGGTGATTCAGCATTTCACGAAATTGCAAGCTAGTCGTTTTTCTTTTTTTCTTATTCCTTTTTTTTCCAATATACGTGTGTACATATACAATACATACATACATACATATATATATATATATATGTACTTTGAATCTTGATTTCCTTCTTTCTTCAGTATATATATATATATATGTGTGTGTGTGTATATATATATATATATGCTATATACATATATGTATATATATATATATATATATATATATATATATATGTATTTGGAATCTTGACTTCCTCTTTCGTGTCTGGTCACGACAATGCAACCACAGAATGTTATGACCGTAAATGTAACTTCGTAGGCGATACGAATTTGTAAAAGCTTTTACTTTGATAAATGAAAATCGAGCGATATTTTATTTAGGTAAATATATATAATATTTTTGCATTATAGTAAATCGAGAGAAGTCGAGGAAGGATTCGTAGATCTTCATTCGATGCTACTTATCGAATTTTCATTTTTTTGAATCACTAAGATAAGATTTCGAACGATTCATACAGGAAAAGAAAAAGAAAAAAATAAATGAATAAATAAATAAAAAAAAAAAAGAAAAAAACAAAAAAAGAAAAAAAAAAGAAAAAGAAGAAAACAAAGAAAATAATAATAAAATGAAAAGGAAGAAAAGGGATGGATAAAGGGGGAAAGGGGGTAAAAGAGAATATTACTGATTTTATTTCTTCTTAATTATAAGCCTTGAATAAGAAGTACGTAATGAAAATAAGGAAGTCGGTTCTCGTTATCTTTTCTTTTTTTCTTCTTTTTTCTTTTCTTTTTTTATCTTTCTTCCTCTCTTTCGCGTTGAAAATAAAGTAATGAGATGGATCAGTGTCCTAACAAGAAAGAAAGAACGATTTCTTCTCTGACCTTTGACATGATCATGATAATGAGGTTGCGTCTGGGTATTACCTTTCAAACGTGTAACAGAGAAATGAGAGAAAGAAAAAGAAAAAGAAAAAAGTAAAGGAAGAATGAAAGAAAGAGAAAAAGAGAGGAAGTAAGAATGTTAAAGGAAGGAAAAAAGAAAGAAAGAAAGAAAGAGCGGAAAGGATTATCGAATTTGATATACTTACATAAATATATATATATATATATATATATAGTATGAAAGAGAGAGAGAGAGAGAGAGAGAGAGAAAGAAATGGTTCATTAACATTGGTGATACGAAATGTTCGATTCAACGATAATAATCGGAAACATTCGACGAGTCTGCACATTCGCAAAATATTTCTCTCGAAGAATTTTAAAGTCTTTGTTCATAAGAGAAAAAGAGATAGACATTACTTCTTCTTTTTATCTCTCTCTCTCTCTCTCTCTCTCTCTCTTTCTCTCTTTTTATTTTTCTCTATCTATCTATTTCTATCTCTCTCTTGGTCTTATTCTCGCTCTTATTCTTGCTCTTTCTTTTCGGCTTAGATCGTTGTATGCAAAGAACTTGTCCGACGTTTCTCTTCGAGATTTATGAGACGAAAAGAAATCTTTAATGGGGGGTTGGATCTACCACCTAAACGAGCTACCGATCTTTCTCTTTCTATCTATCTCTCTCGTTACCCTCTCGCTTATTTCTTTCTTCTTAACCCGCTTCACTGCTCGATATTGAGTCAGGAAGTTGTGCGGCGGAATTGGGATGCTGGGTAGTTGGATGGGCAGGGAGAGTTTGGGTGGGCACAGCGTTCGAAGAGTAGAGTGGGCGCGGAAGTAAATTTCGTCTAATTAACATTTTTATTTATTTTCGAATAGCCCCGGGCTATCTCTTCCTTCTTTATCCCTTTAATTTTGTCCGAGTTAATTGTGTATGTACAGTTAAAAGACCATAAGTTTTAATAATTATATAAGATAAAATAAGATTTAAGTTTATATAAATTATATATATATATATATATACATATATATGTATATACATTTTTTTCGTTTTTCTTTTCTCCCTATTGAGACGTTCGAAGACTTTTGAAATAGAATATCTACACGTAAACGTCCACCCATCCATACACACATATACACATTATTTTTATTGAGAAACTAGGAATTTTTTCTTTCCAAAAAGAATTTTGTTTTATTTATTTATTTATTTTTTTATTTCTTTTTTTTTTTTTCATTAAAAACCACTATCGTAAATCTATTGATGCGTTTCGATTTAAATATTTCGTATTGTAGATACATATATGCATATATGTAGATACGTACATACATATATACAAATTTACAAAAAGAATACGGATGGAGAAATTCCGGTAATATATGTATTATATGTATATATGTACGTAGTCGACGTTCACGGAAATGAACGATTAGATAATTACTCAACGTCGAGGAAGCTGCAATTTCTATCCTTCTCTCTCTCTCTCTCTCTCTCTCTCTCTCTCTCTCTCTCTCTCAATCATTTTTCTTTTCTTCGGTTAGTTGAAGTTTCGTCGGTCGGTGATGATGGTATAGTAGTAGTATAGTAGTAATATTAGTAGTAGTAGTAGTAGTAGTAGTAGTAGTAGTAGTAGTAGACCAACCGAAAAGTCGCTACGGTTCTTTTTTTTCAACGAATACCATTGTGCCTTTCTAGCCTTTTCAGAACTTAATTAGAATTGCGGGAGAAAGGAGTTAGTTTACTCTCCTCCGCCTTGATTTGCTCCTTTTCCCCTTCTAGAAACGAAACGTCGATTTACGAGCTCTGAACGTTGGATAAGCTGCACCAAGAGGGAAAGGCATTTTCCCCCTTCCCTTCTCTCTCTTTTTCTCTCTCTCTCTCTCTCTCTCTGTATACCTGTCTTTTTTTCTTTAACGTATATACACGTTTATTCTCTTTCTCTTTTCAATATTGCAATGACCAACGTGGAAGTGACGGTTTCATACGACGAGAATTACTTAATTCCCGTTTTATATGGAACGTACGAACAACATGTCTCTCTCTCTCCCTCTCTCTCTCTTTCTCTTTCTCTCTCCTTATGTTCCTTACTTGGCATTCAAATCTTTTGGAAGAACACGGAATTCCAAGGAGCACTTATAGAAATATATATATTATTTTTCACCCATTTTCAAGTCAAAATTTGTAAATGCCTCGTGTTAACTCGACTTACAAATATTAATATCTTTTCTCTCTTTCTCTCTCTCTTACTCTTTTCCTCTTACAGTCTTTTTCTCTTACTCTTTCTCTCCCTTTCTCTCTCTCTCTCTCTCTCTCTCTCTGTCTATCTCTTTCCCTCTTTCTTTTTCCTTATTCGAACATTTTAGACTCGTGTAACTACTTAGAAATATTTCCAGCATATATCCAAGTTATAAAGCGTTCCTTTGATACTTTCGCGAATTATAACGGGGGAAAATGTGAACGTTAAAAGCGACCTGTACGTTCTGTCTCTTTTTCTCTTTCTCTTTAAACGTGTTCTTATATATATATATATATATATAATATGTACAAACACACATACACACACATATATATGTATATCCACAACGTACTAGATTTGTTCCGAATAACTCGCGATAACTTTCACGTGGTCCATATTATATAGTCCCTAGCGAGAGGTAGACATAGTTCGTATTTTATCTCGTAACTTTGCGATACTATATATATATATATATATATATATATATATATATATATATATATATATATATACGCATATATATATAGTATACACGATGACGTTATATTAAATTAAATACAGTCTCTTCGTCTTATCGAACGACGAATTTTCATTAGTTTTTCTCCCTCTCTCTCTCTCTCTCTCTCTCTCTCTCTCTCTTTTTCTCTCTGTCTCTCCCTCTCTCTTTCTTTCTCTTTCAGTTCTCTTTCATAGTTACAGACAAAGTCAACACGTCTGGGCTATCCGCAGTACGTTAATAATATAATGACAAATACAGGTCTCGCGGTATAGGGGTTCTCATAAATCTGATGGTGCCCTCAATGCCATTGGTGGTACGGCATTGTGAATAGATTCGAGTAGCGCAAACGTGATCGTGCCTGGTGGTGATAGTGATGGTGGTAGTGATGCTGATGGTAATGGTAATGGTAGTAGTGGGTGCCATTCAACCAACGAATCCATTCACGGTGCAAGAATTTTCCCAATAGAAGGTACACGCATAAGGAACCGATCTCTCTCTTTCTCTCTCTCTCTCTCTCTCTCTATTTCTCTCTATTTCTCTCTGTCTCTCTCTCTCTCTCTCTTTCGTTATACGGCACGTTCACTAAAATTTCATCTCCCTTTCCTCTTTCTCCTTCTACCTTTCAGTTTTATTTGAGCAACGTTTTCTTTCTTAGGAAAGAAAGAGAAGAGAAAGGTCGAATAGCTCGAATCTCTTTCTTGTACACATCAAAGAAATCTCTCATTCGATTTTGGCGTTAATATCGTGAGAGAAAAAGAGAGAGAGAGAGAGATAGAGAGAGATAGAGAGAGACTAACGATAAGAGATTAAAAAAAAAAAAAAAAAACAGGAAAATAATAAGAAAAGGAAAAAAGTAAAAAAGAAAAGAAAGAAAAAAGGAAAGTGAAATACAAAAGGGTACGTTTCGAAATGTAAAATGATAATGGATAATTATTTTGTATTAAACTAATCGATTTTATTAAATTGACGATTTAATGAATGGATTTGATAATATCGATGATTTTAATCGTATTATCATTGGTTTTTTTATTCTCTTTTCTTTTCTTTTTTCTTTTTTTCTTTTTTTTTTTTTTTTTTTTTTTTTTTTTTTTTTTTTTTCATTAAAACCCGCCCGAATATGTATCATCAGCACGAAGGAGTCGATATTTCATAGATATTCGATACTTCATCATGTTTCGGATATTCGATAATGTATTTTACGAGAGGTAAGATTTATGGAAACCTGGTATACTACAGGAGAGTATACTTCATTGGCTATTTCGGATACTCGGATATCCGACTAGTTAGAATCTTGTTAGTAAGGTTTATCCTCTCAAAGATCTAACCTGATTCCCATTATTTAAGAAATATATATATATATATATATATATATATATGTATATTTACTATTATTATTTTAATTTATGTAAAATATTGATAGTTCACTTTAGGTTAAAATTTAGATTAACCTTGATTACGAACATATAACGATGAAATTTTATTACTTGGGATTTTAGATTGTTGGGTTTTAATAATAATCATTTTGATTCTCATTTATTGTTTCATTGGAAGGAAACAATTTTATATATACACATATATATATATATATATATATATATATATATCGATTTTGTTTAATTATATATTCAATTAACCGATATATTTATTAATTACATTTCATTGGGACAATCGTTCGTTAATTAATTCTCTTCTATCGTTATAAATACGTAAATCATCAATTACGATTCTTTAATCATTTTATTTTATTTATTTATTTTTTTTTTTTTTTTTTTTTTTTTTAATGTATATGTGTACATATATTTTTTGTTTTTGTTTTATTTCCTTTCTTTCGTAACAATAGAGAAAACATGTAATAGTAAGATTTAATGAGCGGACGGAAAATTTCATTAAGAATGAAATATTCGTACTATCATCGTATATATGTATCTACGTTAATTAGTGTTATAAGAGAGAATTGAACGAGACAGTATATTACATCGATAAATATAATACAACGATGCGAATACTCTTGGCTTTTCTAAGAGATTCGTTTACAAATACATCTAACCATTCTGTTAACTTCCGTTATTGAGTTCTTCGTATTCAGGTCATTGGTGACTTCTGCTTTGCTACAACCTAACAATCGTTAACAGAGTGGCGAAAAGATAAGCTTCGTTTGTGCAACTCCGTTGACTCGAATTTCAACCAGGAAGATTTCTCACTCTTACTCTGTTTCTCTCTCTCTCTCTCTCTCTCTCTCTCTCTCTCTCTCTCTTTCTCTCTCTTATTCTCTCTTATTTTCATTGCAAAGAATTGCACAAAATTTTATATAATAAAATATTTTCTTTTATATCTTTTGTTTTATTCTATGTCGTTTGTCTGTCTTTGTCAAATAATTTTATCTCGATAGAAATATTATTCATACAAAATTTTGATAAAGATTATATACTTTTTCAAAGTGTTTCATGTGATAACATAGATAGATATCTTTATTAATATTATTATATTTATTATTATTATTATTATTATTATTATTATTATTATTGTCATTTTTACGGATTTGAAAAGTTATAGAAAATTTTTTAAATAAATTTCATGTTAATTATTTCGTTCCTACGATATAAATTTTATTCACGATATAAAGAAATATCATCGATAGAGAATTTTAATGATGATTATGTACTTTTCGATATGTGTTTTATGTGATAAATAACATTAACATATTTTCCATGATATATTAATATTATTATTATTATTATATAATTATTACTGTTATAATTATTATTATTATTATTATTGTCGCGCGTTTATCGATCTGTAAACTAATAAAAGATTTTAAAATAATGTAAGGTTGATAAAATAAAATTGATATAATAATTAATTTTACGAAAAGTTCATAATCATGTACATATGTGTATATTTCTTATAAAATATATTTAAATTATTACGCAACAAAATAATACATACATACATATATATATATATATATATATATATATATATATATATATATATTTTACGTACATATACATGTACTACGTCCAGCTGATAAAATCGTAATATTTAGGTAGAAGGGAAGGGAAATGGATAGAGATATAGAGTGAAAGAAAGAGAGAGAAAGAGAGAGAGAGCAAAGAGAGAGTATGAAATCGTTAATATATCGGTAGTAATAATCATGAGTTCTTCATGACAGCTTTTTGGTTAAATGATAGATATTAATAATGGAAAACAGAGGTTTCGGGATTCAAATAGGATAATTCGATCGGTGCTTCTACGAGCTTCCGAGTTTAAGTTTAATACTACATTAATACATCTATGTATATCCACGTATGCATAGAAAACATATAATCATACATAAATACATACATATATACTCATAAAGAGGGAAAGAGAAACAGAGAGAGAGAGAGAGAGAGAGAGAGAGAGAGAGAGAGAGAGAAAGAAAGAGATATACATATATTCACACATATGCGTACGCAAGTACAATATGGATACACATGGATACGTATTTATGTATGTAGATACATTTATTTACATAGTATTAAGAGATTAATGTTAAAGTCTTTGGATGAGCTAAACTAAAATTAACCGAAATGATTACAGTTTCCTAATGGCGGCCAAACTGACGGAGGACTTTGGACGAATTGGTACTTTCGTTTTTCGACAAGTATGTATATGCGTATGCTTATGTGTGCATCTATGTGCGTGCATGTGCATTTGTATATTTGTATTGGTAACGTTGTTCGGCGATTTTCAACGAGCCGAGAGAATGGTTGTAGATCACCGAGGTGACAACACCGGAGCCAGTCGCAAAGTGCGCCACCAAAATTATGCTCTCGCTCGCCTCCTACCTAACTCTGACATTTCCTGCGTATGCTAATTACTCGATTTAAATATAAATTACTTGAGCCGAGCCATGCAGAGCTGGCACAACGTCATTGGGCACTGAGTTTTCGAACGGAATCTTTTTTCCTCTCTTTTTCTCTCTCTCTCTCTCTCTCTCTCTCTCTCTCTCTCTCTCTCTCTCTCTCTCTCTCTCTCTCTTGTTTCACTCTTCTCTTCTCTTTTCTTTTTTTCTTGTCGTTGTATTTTTTTTATTTAATTTTGTTTTTCGTAATTTTTCCTTTTTTTAATTTTTAATTTTAATTTTTCTTTTCCTTCCTCTCCCTTTAAATTTTCTTTTCTCGATCAAAATCTATCTTTTCCTTTTTCTTTCCCGTCATACGACCTAAAAATAAGAATTTTCTAATGCACGATGAGATACAATTAATTGCATCTTGAAATGGACAAAAGCCAACGATAAGGAATCTGATTGAAACATTCGATAATGTTTAACCTTGATTTTATATTCTTTTTTTTCTTTCATTTTTGTTTATTCCTTTTATCTCTCTCTCTTTTTTTTTTTTTCTTTTTCTTCCTGTCTCTTTCTCTCTCTCTCTCTTTTTTATTTCATTCGAGACTCGAGTAATCGTGTTATCTCGCTTTTTCGCGTTGAAATCACCAGACACAAAAATTCATTTCGATAAAATTCACATGAAAGAAGAAATATATATATATATATATATATATATATATATATATATATTATATGCATCTAGATATACATATATAATATACATGTGACATATATATATATATATACATATATATATAGTACATATATATATACATATATATCATATAAATATACATATACATATCACATACTTATACATATGTAGATGTCTGTGTGTGTGTGTATGTGCGTAAATATGTATATATATATACATATATGTATCTATGTGTATGTATAAGTACTGCAAGACTTACGCACGCGCGTAGAATTTGGCACAATCAATATGATGAGCAGATAACCGTGACTTGGCACGCGAGACCAATTCCGCGATGATGATCCCGTACGTCATTTATGAACGAATGATGACAGAAAGCCATTAACTTTCGACGTTCTTGCTCTGAGCTTCGTATTTTCACTTGGTATATTCCTCTTATCTTTCTTTCTCTAATCCGTATTTTTTTCTATCTCGACGGAGGATACACTTTTCAAAAATTACTTTCGGAATGCTCGAGTTTAAAAGAAAATATGATGGACGAAGTATTTTTACGATTTGCAATCGTGGAAATTTGTATTATGTTACTGTGAACTCTTCAATATTAATATTCTTTCATCCGATATATATATATATATATATATATATATATATATGTTTAATAAAATATAATTTATATACATGTATTTAATTAAAATAAAAAAAAAATATATATGTATATATGAACACGTACATAAATACTTAGATATAAATTATTGAGATGATTGTACATAAATATATATATATATATATTATACATAATTTATAATGCAATTATCGTACACGATGTACATATATATATATACATACATACACATATCGACGATTTTCTCTCTTCGTCCTTCTCTCTCTCCCTCTCTCTTTCTTTCTCCCATTCTGTTTTTTTCTCTCTCTTTCTTTTTATAAAAATTCAAAAAGAAATGGAGATTTTCCTTCCTTTGCGAAAGATCGTTTGCTAGAAGTGGAAAAAGAAATTGTGGTGGCCGAATGAATGGATACGCGAACGATGCCAATTGTTTGAATATTTCCGTAGCTTGAAAAAGAAAAGAGGGTTAGGTAGATCGCGACGGGGATGAAAGAAGAAATATATATATATATATATATATATATATATATATATATATGTATATGTATAAATACATACGAATATATTTGTGTGAGAAGACACGTCGAACGATTCAACGAATAAAATTTGTATTAACGAGGAGAAATTCGAAAGAGGAATGTGCTACAAAGAAAGAAAGAAAGACAGAGAGAGAGAGAAGACAATAGAAAAAAAGTCTCAATCGATATTTCTCAATCTCGAATTAACGAAGAAGTTGCGAAAAGAAAAAAGAAGGGAAAGAAAAAAAAATTTTATTCAATGTCGTTTTTCATCGTTCTTCGATAAGGGAAAAAGAGAAAAAAAGAAGAAGAAGAAGAAGAAGAAGAAGAAGAAGAAGAAGAAGAAGAAGAAGAAGAAGTAAGAAAAAGAAAGAAAAGAAACTAAAGAAAAAGTTCTAAAATGAAAAGAAATAATTTATTGGAGGATAATATCTTATTTTCTCATTTTATTAATAATTTTAAAAATCTCGTCCATTAAAGGAAAAAACGAAAACGAAAACAAAAATGAGGAAAAAAAGAAAAGGAAAGAAAAGGAAAGAAAGCAAAACGTCGGTTTTCTCTCTTTCCCTTTTCTTTTCTTTTTCCTTTCTTCTTTTTTCTTTTTTTCCCCCCCCCCCCCCCCCCTTTTTTTTCTCTCTTTTTTTTCTTTTTTTCCAAGAACATGCTCGTCAAATTTTCTTCGCGTACAGTTTTCGCAATTTAAATCCGTGAGATAATAAATAATTTTCCCGTTTCGTATTTACGGGAAAAGGACCGTAAATTATTTCTAATAAATAACGGGCCACGCTCGATCGAAGGGTAATTCGTCAAACAGGGCCAAGCGTTTTGAACGGGATATAGGTACCGGCCAATCTGACCGAACTGATCCAGAATGGAGAGGGTGAAAGAAAAAGAGAGAAGAGAGAAGGTATATCTATATGTACATGTATATATATATATATATATACATGTGTGTATGCATGTGTGTAGTTATATCTGTGTTTGTGACAGAGATAGGATGAAACGGGCTTACAAATCACGAAACTCTCTCTCTCTCTCTCTCCCTCTCTTTCATTCTCATTGGTAGAGATCCATATTCAATTTCGATGGCCGTCGTTATCAAATCTGCTGGTTTCTCTCTCTCTCTCTCTCTCTCTCTCTCTTTCTCTCTCTCTTTCTCTTTTTCCCTTTTATCCCTTTTCCTGCCAACTATAGCCACGAGAAGAGAAGGTTGGACGTCGGAGATCGAAGAGTAATACACATTGGCGATTCATGTGAACTGTCCTATGAGTTTTGCGAAGCGTATGTAAAATGTAAGAGAAAAAAAGAGAGAGAGAGAGAGAGGGAGAGAGAGAAAAAGAAAAAGAAAGAAAAAGAAAGAGAGAGAGAGAGAGAGAGAGACGTCATCTCTCTGGCTTACGAAAGATTCAACATTTTTATCCAAGGCGGGAAAAGATTTTTCTTCTGTAAATTATGGTTCAAAGTGAAGGACCGAAGTATAAGCTTCTTTCGTGCTTATGGTTTTTTAGATTGTCGTTGACGTTTCACCATTTAATAGCTTAAGTAATCACAATATCCTACTATGTTTTAATATAACCACGAATTTCATTTTTTTAATCCTTCTCTATTGTTCAGTATATGGATAAATATATATATGTATATATATATATATATGTGTACACACGCACATACTTGGGGTTTCTTGTTAGAAGTTATTCTCTTTCTTCTTTCGGACTATTTGCATTTACACGAAATTTTTTTTTTTCTTTATTCCTCTCTTTCTTTCTTATTTTCTTTTATTTATTTATTTTCTATTTTTTTTTGTGCTTTTTTTTTTCTTTATTTTTTCGTGTTTTTCTTTTTTTTTTCTTTTTTTTTTTTAATACATTTTCCTTACCTTTACCCTGGAAAAATTTTACGTTGGAAAAACGCATATCAAATTAGTTAGCAAAAAAATGGCACGAAAATCGTGGACATTTTTTAAGGGAATATTTTTGTTCTCCAATTCCTTTTTTTTCCCTCCTTCATTTTATTCTTCTTCAACATATTAAATTTTCATCCTTTCACTGTTTTATAGAGAAAAAATTTTTCTAAAGAATATCATGTCTATACTTTTCAATAGTTTTTTTTTTTTTTTTTTTTTTTTTTTTTTTATTATTATAGTTTGCGTTTTTCAATACAAGTTTTTATATATTTTATAAATTGATTTTTATTCTGAACATTTTTTTCATACGAAATTTTCTTCTTCTTTTGCATCATTAGCATCTATCGTATAAAAAGAGATCCAGACCCTATATATATTTAATACATAATATATAATATTTGATATAACATAATATATTATGTATTCATTTATATGTATATATATATATATTATTTATAAAATATTTATATATATATATATATATATATATTATATACGTGGATTAATTATATGACATCTGTTAATTATAATAACAAGTATTATAATAGAGTTTAATAAATAAACGATAAAAACCCAAATGTGTTTGTACGAATACACGTTATTCTATCTTTTCTTTTTTTTTCAGAATAAAAGCTCACGCTGTTCCAAAGGAATATTATTTGGGAAGGGTTGTAGTGGTAAAGTGCATTCTATAACTACTACGACATTCTTGTTAGGTCTTCCAACGTTAAGAAACTTCCTTGTGGCTGGCCGGCCGAGGGGAGTCTTTCGAACCCGGTGTGAAACTTCCGTGAAACTTTGAATTTGCAATTTACTTCGTGATAAAGAAAAAAGGAGAGATAAGGTAAGGTTAGAGAAAGAGAAAGAGAGAGAGAGAGAGAGAGAGAGAGAGAGAGAGAGAGACTTTATATCCAACATCCTTTTCCTCCCTTTCCTCCTTTAACCCTCTTTCCTATCGTCCTCTTCTCTATGTCTCTCTCACTTCATTCCGCCAGCTTCGTCTCGTAGAAAACGAATTCGAAGTTTGTGAGAGAGAAAGATTTGTCGAGTAAACAAAATTACCAACTCTCTCTCTCTTTCTCTCTCTCTCTTTCTCTGTCTTTCTCTTTGGCTCTCTACTTTTTACGGTGCACCGATTTTTAACACCTTCGAGAACCGTCTCGGATTCCATTTTTACAGCTTTGCTTATCGTCCCACTTGTGGTACTGTACTTTTTCGTCCTATACTTAATCGTTCTATTTCTTTCGAAAATTCTTCAGTGCGATGTCGTAACGTCCGCTTTGTTACTTTTAAAGGACTCCTTCGAGAAAAGAAATTCCACGGAGAAAAAAATTAAGAAGATATGCTTTTCGACGATTCGCCGTTAATAGGTATTGAATTTTCACTTATGAAAAAATTATCTTTGAAGTATAATAATAATAATAATAGAGAGAGAGGGAAAGAGAGAGAGAAAGGAAGATAACGTTCTTATTACAATAGTTAAGTAAAAAGAAATAATATAATAATAATAATAACAATAATACTAATAGTAATAGTATCAATAATAATAATATTAACAAATAGTAGTAGTAGTAGTAATAGTGGTAATAATAGTAGGAATAGTAGTATTAATAATAATAATAATAGTAATTGTAATAGTCGCAGTAATAGTAGTATTAATTAATAATAATAATAATAATAATAATAATAATAATAATAATAATAATAAAGACGATATTATTAAAATAATAAGAAAAAAGGAAAAAAATAATTAAATAATTTAATACAAAAAAAAAAAAAAAGAGGAAATAATAAACGTCATAACAAATTATTATGATATTCATAAATATTCTTATAAAACATGTTCTTTTAAAACTCCTCTCGACAATTTAGATATTGATATCCTACAGTGTTACGAATCTTATTTCTCTTGATAATATCTCGAGACCGTTGCGAACGATAGAAAGTCTAATTTGTTTAAAAGAAAAGCACACGATTCAAGCAAGAGATTCAAGGTAAGGAAGAGTAATCGGAGAGTGAGATCGGAGAGTGAATGGTGGCGGTGGTGATGAGAAGTAGGTGTCGGGAGATGGTGATAAGGAAGAGAGATAGATAGGTAGAGATAGAGGGAGAGAGAGAGAGAGAGAGAGAGAGAGAGAAAGAGAAAAAAAAGAGTAGCAAAGAGAGAAGAGAATTTGTACGATCGGAAAAGTGTCGTTTACTTTTCTCCTTCGATACGAAAAACTTTATTCACGATTGTTCTTACTATAATCGCGTCGAGACGAATCGATCTCCTCTTCTACTAATAAAACGAACAACAGCAACACAAACTTGTTATTCCGTATTCTTCATCTTCTTCTTTTTTCTCTTCTCTTCTTTTATCTTCTTTTATTTTCTCATTCTTATTTTCTTTCTTCTCTCTCTATCTCTCTCTCTCTCTTTCTCTCTACCTCTTCCCTACCTTTTCCTACTTCTCTATTCAAGTAGCGTGACGGTGAGTTTTGTTTAATTTACACGAAAATTACTGTCATTTCCACGGAGAAATTAGGAAAAGACGATGAAAGAAAGAAAGACAGAGAGAGAGAGAGAGAGAGAGAGAGGAAGGGGAAGAGAGTAAAACATTCTCGCAACAACATGCTTCCTAAGTGCTTATGAAACTTTCTCGCCGAGAGTTTCTTGACTCTCGTTTCATACGCCCGTAGTACTTCTCTCTTACTTCCGCGTCACGCGTCTTTTTCTCTCTTTCTCTCTCTCTCTCTCTCTCTCTCTCTCTTTCTCATTTTATCTTTCTCTTTCTATCTTTGACCCCCTCGGGGACAATTCGAAAATGTTTCGAGTTCGTACAACCCGATTTTCGAAACTTTCTGATTCTCTTCCCCATTGTTTAAAACGTTTAACTTTCCAAGTTTCGCGAGAGACTACATACACATGTTTAGTAATATATTTCTTCTTTTTTTTTTCTTCTTCTTTTCTTTTCTTTCATTTTCTTTTTATTTTTTCGTTCTTTTCTCTTTCTTCCTCTTTTTCTCTTTATTTTTTTATCTTCATTTTTTCCATGATCTTTTCTTCTTTATATAAGAAAAAATTGACGGCTTGTTAAATTAAATCGTTTAAAAATATTTCGATTCAGATATTTTTATATTAGATGTATTGAAATATATAAAAAAAAAAAATAAGAAATAAAAAATTATCTCTCATTCATGCTTGACCTATTCTTGCTTGACGTATTCTTGACCTATTCTTATTTGACATATTCATGATCTATTTATGAACTATTCATGCTTGACCTAGTCATGGCCTATTCTTGCTTTATCTATTCATGCTTGACCTATTCATGTTTGACCTATACATGACCTATTCATGCTTGACCTATTCATGAATATGCCACGAATATGTAAAGGAAGAATAGGTAAAGCAGGAATAGGTCAACTATGAATAGGTAAAGTATGAATAGGTAAAGCAAGAATAAGTTAAGTATGAATAGATAGAATAGGAGAAGCAAGAATAGTTCATGAATAGGTAAAGCAAGAATAGGTCATGAGTAGGTTAAGCATGAATATATATATATATATGTAAGCAATATTTTGTTAACAAGTCATTATTTGCAATAAAATTATTTTATTTATTTTATAAATGTCAAAATATAAATTGACATTGAAATTCAATTAAATTTTGCATTTACAACTTTGGATATTTTACGATTCCCAATTTATCGACATAAATAATATAACAAATTATATAAAACGTCACATTGAAATTTCATCATGTTTATATCCTTGCACTTCTTATTTCATAAAGATTGCACGTGTAAATAAAATTATATATAACATAAATTATCGTATATTTATAAAAAAAAGAATACTTTTTTCTTTGTCAATTCATAAATAGAAAAATTAAACGAAAAATGATAAATATCATTTACGCCTAACAACGTGATTTCATTAGTTCTCACTTTTTTAACGATAAATATCAATTGCATAATCGAAATCATAAACAATAACGCAAAGATCGATAATGCGGAGCCAAAAAGAAAGGTCGCATTCGCAGTAATACGAAGCAATAGAATTGTTTTTCGTATGAAAATTTCGTTCGTTCGTGTTGGATAGAGAGTAATCGTGTAAAAAAAAAAAAGAAAATAAAAAAAAAGAAAAAAGAAAGAAAGAAAGAAAGAAAGAAAGAAAGAAAGAAGAAAAAAGAAAAAAAAAAAGAAAAAATACGAGAGAACGTGAAAAAAAATTGCTTTCCTTTTTTTTTGTTTTGCCCTAATTCGCATGTTAAATCAACGTCGGGGAAAAATATTTCACGTAAAAGGAACGTCATTGGATGTGACGTCGATCGTTATGAGGAAAAAAAAATTACAAGAGAGAGAGAGAGAGAGAGAGAGAGAGAGAGAGAGAGAGAGAGAGGGTAGAGAAAAGAAATAGAACCAAAAAACAAACAAAAGAAAAAAAATCAAAATAAAAACAAAAGGCAAAAATAGAAAAAGGGAAAAAATAAAAAGAAAGAATATATATAACTATCGAATAAGCAATTAGGATTATATATCCTTACGATCTTAAGATCGATGTTAAGAAGACAGAGGAGAAGGAGTAGGAGTAGGAGGAGGAGGAGGAGGAGGATGAAGAGGAAGAGGAGGAAGAGGAGGAGGTGAAGAATGAGTATTTGCAAATTTGTACAATCAAGCCGATGAGATCTATGAAATCGATCGAATCGAATCGAATTGAATTGAATCGATCGATCGATCGGTCGATCGATCGAACGAATGGTCGAACGTCTTGAAGGGAATTGTAAGAGGGTTTAGCTGTCTGTCGGTTGCTTCGACCATCCATCCTGATTAACTCAAATTCCAAACAGATACTATATACAGAATGTAGATAGTGCCAATTGTATCTCGATCTAGTATCTAACCTAATCAACGAACTTGTGAAGCAATGCACATGGCAGAGAGTAAGAGATAGATAGATAGATAGATAGATAGATAAATAGATAAATAAAATAGATAGATGTGTAGATAGATAGATAGAGATTGAGATACATATATATATAGATTGAAAGAGAAAGAAAGAGAGAGAGAGAGAGAAAGAGAGAGAGAGAGAGAGAGAGAAGGAGAAACGTACGATGTGATTACAATTTTGATATGGATTTATCAAAATGCAAACACACGCTTGTATCGGACGTTTGCCTGCTCCATTTTCCATTACAAACATCTCCGAGGAATAATCGAGCTACATTAGATATATCGTTAGAGAATATAATATTATAAACTTGGAAACATAAACACATTAGTTAATATACCTACAGCTATTATCTCTCTCTCTTTTTCTCATTCCCTGTCTCTCTCTCTTTCTCTCTCTCTCTCTTTCTCTATCTACCTGTCTATCTATCTCACAGTTTCGATCAGACTTCCCCTTAATTATTTGTAAAACAATTAAGTTACGTACCTACAAGTAATTTCCGATCGGATATAAATATATATTCTTGTAAAATTAGAAAATAAATCTTAATTCTTAAGTTCAAATATATATTTTAATTATTTATCGCATATATGAATAATACATTTTCTTGAAAATATATATATCAAAAGGAGGCTTTATACACATACACACACAAACACATACACATACGCACAAGTATGTATATATATTCTGGATTAAATTATATCTATCATTAAATAATCCTGTTAATCTTTTTCCATCTCTATCTTTGAATAATCATATAATTACAAAGTTTTAAATTATAGAGATAAAGATAAAAACGAAGAGAGAGAGAGAGAGAGAGAGAGAGAGAGAGAGAGAGAGAGAGAGAGAGAGAGAGAGATGTAGAGATCCAAGAGGTGTCCAGTTTGAAGGTTCCAGTTTGAGTAAACAATTTGACTGTAGCTGAGGGTCCCGTAAACCTGTCGGCTCTGGGTCGAGCTACGTCTTGAGAGGATTGAGAGAGGGTCAATAAGGGAGGACCTCCGTTGAGAGATAGAGATAGAGATAGATAGACAGAGAGAAAGAGAGAGAGAGAGGGAGAGAGAGAGGGAGAGAGAGAGAGAGAGAGAGAGACAGCTATTTGGTCATCGAGGCTGATTAGAGCAGGAATTCCAAGCTGTGGAGAGCCATAGTACGGCATGTTCGCAAGCAAGAGCGCGTGTCCAGAGCCAATAAGCGTTCGCTAGGTGTGGAAACACGTGGAGAACCTTGGGATATGTCTGTACATATATGTACATATGTATGTGTATATAGATATGTATATGTGCGTATTTGTAAATGTCTATATATGTGTACGTGCGATCAACCATGGGATATGAAGGGCGTCAGAACGCTGGAGGATTCCATTGTCTGATTGATATGTGTCAGACCATTGCCTTCTGTTCCTGTATCCTCCAAAATTATATTGTAATCTTGGCAATCGTATTAAAGGGATGATTTTAATGACATTATTATACACGTTCAGATATAAATATGAATTATATAGTTATAGTTCGATATTAGAGATTATTATCGAATATAATTTTGACGTTTAATTTTGAAATATCCTTTATTAAATTTTTGTATAATAATATATAATCATTATGATTGGTATTGTATAATTTTATACGATAAAATTATATTATATATATTGTATATATCTTAGATTGAATTATAAATTATATTGTGATATTGTATATAAATAATTTTTTGCTTTAATAAAACGTAAAAGATATTAATAAAATAGAGTAAAGAATAGAATAAAGAAAGTTAATTTTTATACTATTCTTTATATAATATAATATAATATAATATAATATAATATAATATAATATAACATAATATAACATAACATAACATAATATATAATATATATAATAATAAAATATAATATATAATATGTATATAATAAAAACAGAGTTATATAATATATATAGAATAATATACATACATACTTATGCATATATATACACACACACTTATATATATATATATGTATATATATACATATTTTCTTTTTTTTCTTTTTTTTTTTTTTTTCTTTTGAAAAGAAATATTTAAATAATTATATTGTACAGAGAGTTAATGTAAGTATGTAATTTTAATCGAACACTAATGAAAGACTACTTCATCTCGATGTATATATAATCAAAGTATACATATTATTATGTTATGAATTATACATATATATATATATATGTAAGATCACAGAAGATATAGACAGTATTAAATCCGGTTATTAGAAATCATCTAAATCATGTTCAACTTCGTGGAACTCTAAGCGACCCGTAATAATTGGCAGTGAACACCGTCGAGTTTCAACGTTACGTAAATTTCCGCGGGAATAATCGTCGAAGGGAGACGGATATTATAGAGACGGTATTTCCTCCTTCTCAAAGAGTCCGTTGAAAGTGTTTCGACTTCTAAAAACTTTTCTCATTAAACGCATCCTTCAGTTACGTATATAGATGCAAGAACGCTTCGTCCATATCATCGTTTGCGATTAAAGATCTGAAGTTACGATGCACCGAATAATCACGCCGATTAAAATTCCCATTTTCAAATCTGTCCTCTGACGTTTATCCTTTCACGTATTTTAATAAGGGACACCTTTCATTTACACTAAATTATAAAGACGTTTAATTTTAATACTTTTCTATAAGAAATATTTTTTATAGGAGAAAATAACTCGATTATATATTTACGTGAGCGTTTTAATGAAATTCGATTTGTAATTTTATAATATAAAATCGATCTTGTGGTCCATTCTTTTTCTTTTTTTTTTTTCTTTTCTTTTTTTAATATAAAAATATATATATATATATATATATATATATATATATATATATATAAAATGTAATTAGTGAGCCATCAAAGATAAAAAAGATTATTTTAATAATATTAATTAAAAAAAGTAGTTGGAATGAAAAATATCTAGGAAAAGATCAATCCATCATTTATATTATATTACATTAAACTTCGATATATATTGTTAAAAGTGACGTAACGTTGCAAAATTGAAAATAAAATGAAAAGAAAAGAAGAGAGAGAGAGAGAGAGAGAGAGAGAGAGAGAGAGAAAAATGTAATTAACTTCGATCAATCATTTATTACGATATAAAAAGGATACATTGAAATATAAATAAAAAAAAACTAAATATACTTACGTGATTATAATGTCATCGGATAAAATTAGATTTAATTCTTTCAAATTTAATTCTATTCGAGAAGAATCAAATTGTAATTGTAAAGTGAAAAGAAGAAAAGAACGAAGGAAAGAAATAAAAGAGATACGCAAGTAGTTACCATTGACGTTTATTGATCCAGTATTTTTAAATATTTGATTTGAGTATTTTAAATAAATTGTCAATATTTGTAATAAAATATTAGTATATAATAAACAAGTCGAGTAATCATGATGTTTATTTATACTAATTCAAATATTCATATATATATATATATATATATATATATATATATATATATATCGACGAAGATATCGAGCTTGCATTAAAACCAACTCTACAACTAAATCGTCCCATATATGTAAAATGTTAGGACGATGGGATGGAAATTTAGTCGAGGACGACGAGCTACCGAGAAACCTCTTTTAATAAATTCACGAACCGTTCGTTAACCGTAGGTGCATCGATGCCAAGATACGATGCACTTCGCGCCTGAGGTGATAAATATAAAACCGCAAGGAATCATCGTCCCTCTTCCCAATCCGTTGATGAGGTACTTTCGAAAAAGGGATGATATCGCTTAGGCGATTATAAAATAACGGCACTTCTTATCCGCGTTAGAGTAGAAAATTTCGTTCTAGAAATATTTTCTTTTTTTTTTTTTACTCTTTTTTTTTACACACGAGTTTAACGCATTTATAATAAAAAAAAAAAAAAAAAAAAAAAAAAAAAAAATAATAAATAAAAAAGAGAGAAAATATTTACATGGTAATAGCTTTTCCGAGAAAATGATCATCTTATTTTTTATACATTAACATATTGATGACAATACCTTTGTGATTTTATTTTTACAAAATTTTACAATATATAATATATTTTCTTTTTTATTCTTTTTTAATTTTTATATGCATTTAATGTAGATATATATATATATGTGACGTGGAATATATATTATAATATTTATATAACATAATATAATAAAATATTATAAAAACATAATGCATATATATATATATATAATATATGAATGATAACGATAAGAGTATAAAGTCAAGTAATAATAAAGTAACATTCAAGAAAATTACCTTCTTAAACACATAAAATTATCTTATCGAAGTTAATGATACATAGAGGATAATAGGAAATATAATAATACGTCTGTCTCGTTCTCAATTTTCTATAATATTCATGACATACGTATGTATATCATTCAAACTTTAAGATAAATATCGAATAGTAACATCTTTTAACATCAGTATAGCCTGTACAAGTTTATTTATTTCTGTCTTTTATTTCATCCGGTTTTATCTAGATTTGAAATATAATGTTTCTAGATGTATACACGAATGTTAAAAAATATTATATTTCTAAGGGAACGTTGAGTTGAGTTGAGTTGAATTGAGTTGAGTTGATTCCATTCATTCAAAGTAACTACACCTACGACGTGTCTTTGAGTAAAAAGAAAAACGAATCTTTTCTCTTATCTATCCTTCTCTGTCTCTCTCTTTCTCCAACGAGAAAACTCTCGACTTTCACAAGGGAAAAAAAAAAAAAAAGAAAATCTCGAAGAAACGAACGTATTTCCGGAAAGCTCGACTTTCTCAGAAAAATAATCTCGATATTTTCTTTCTACGGATTTTGTCCGATAAATTTTGTTCAGAAATATGAAAGAAAGAAAATAATAATAATAATAATAACAACAACAACAACAACAACAACAACAACAACAACAACAACAACAATAATAATAATAAAAATAATAATAATAATAATAATAATAATAATAATAATTATAATAATATATATATGTATATATAAGTAAACATATATTAATTTTTAAAATAATATATATATATATATGTATATATATATGTATATATATATGTATATATATGTATAATATTTCAACGAAGTCTTTATCAGGATTATTTCCAAAATCAAGTGATTTTTTCAAAAACAGATTCAATATTGTTCTCAAGTGGGAATAGATCCTTAATCATAAATTCATCCCCTTGGTATTCAATCCCCGTAAAGGGGGAGGGAGTGAGAAGTCCTCTTAATAATTTGAAATGTCAACAGAGGTCAAGTGGCATATTAATTTTAATTAATTTAATTTTTGTACCAATTCTCTTTTTCCCTTCGACAATACTGTTTGCAAATGGCACTTCCTTTTTTCTGCTGTTTTTTTTTCTTTTCTTTTCTATTTTTTTTCTTTTTTTTTTTTTTTCTTTTTTTTTTTTAATTTTGCACCAGTAACATTCGAGAAAACGCATTTCGAAGTTACAAGTCGAAAACAACTTTTATTTTATTAAACGTTCTAAATATTTATCGCCGAGCTTCCATGCAATAATAAAATCTTCCCCTCAGTTTTACGTCGGACATATTGTAGTACATATGTATATCTAGATAGATAAAGAGAGAGAAAGGCGGGAGGGGGGAGGTAGAGTTCGTAGAAACTGCAATAAAATTTCATTAACGAAATATAGCTCGATTAATTACACGACACATCAGATCATTTTCGAAGCCATGGATGTAAATTAGAACTTCAAAAAGAAATGGAAGGAAACGAAAAAAGGGGGGAAAAAAAGGCAAAATAAAGGTATAAAAGGAAAAGGAATAAAAAAAAAAAAAAAAAAGAACGTACCGTAAATTTTTGACAACGTGCGAATTTCAAATGGACCGAATGTTGGAAAAAAAAATGACACAAAGCTTAACAATTGTTTCGTCGTTGAAAAGTATTAAAATCAATTTTTAATGCTACTTGTACTACCATTATCTTTCATCTTTCATCCTCTCTCTCTTTCTCTCTCTCTCTCCCTCTCTCTTTCTCTCTCTCTTTCCTTTTCAGTCTAGTAAGATCGTGAGATCTTTAATATCGTGACTATAGAGTCAGATAGATAAAGCACGTAATGCAACGAGCTGCAAGACGAATATCGCGTCGAATAATCGCGATTAGTTTTCCAACGGATAATTTATTTCTTCTTTTTCTTTTTCTTTTTCTTTTTCTTCCTTTCAATTTTCTTACTCTTCTTCTCTCTCTCTCTCTCGCTTTTTTTTTTTTTACCCTTTAACCATCCAAATACCTTTCTCCTACTTATTCACTCTTCTTTTCACGAGCGCCATTCTTTAGTAATGTTCGATAAAATTCCTCAGGAGATACGTGAAAAAGAACAACAAGGATAATTCGATTTAACGTGTCAGAGAAAGAGAGAAAGAGAGAGAGAGAGAGAGAGAGAGAGATTCTGTTTCCAAAGTGCACGCTAAGTTCAATGTCATTATCGTTCGGTCCGTTATTCGACACGAAATCGAATCAGTGATTTCGGAAACCAAGGGAACTATCATGCTATACCTAATCCAACGAATTGGAAGCAAAAGCGAATTGGATGGCGGCAAGTTCATAGAGATAGATAGATAGAGTGAGAGAGAGAGAGAGAGAGAGAGAGAGAGAGAGAGGGAGAGAAAGTTTTGGAGAAATCAAAGTTTCCCCTCGTGTTTTTAGCTTTTCGAACTTTTCGATGACGTCATGAACGAACTTTAAAAGTTTACTAGTCGATTACTATAAAGAGAAAGAAGAAAAAGAAAAACAGAGAAAAAAATATTGAAAAAAGAGAGAAGAAGAGAGGGAGAGGGAAAGAGAGAGGGAGAGAGGGAGAGAGAGAGAGAGTGTTAGAACTGATATTAGTTCTTCTTTTTTTTCTCCTTTTTTCTTCTCTCCTTTCCTCTCTTCCCCTCCCCCCATCCCCCTTATGAAAATTCTCACGATAAATTCATGAACGTATAAAAGATTTTTTAAATAAAGTTTCTCAATATTTCATTTGCAATTATCTTTTCATTAATTTATTATTATTTTATCTCTTTAAAATATTAAACATTTTTGTATATAAATAATTGTAAATTATTAATATTTAATTATATTCGATTTGTATAAATCACTGTTAAGGGTCATGTAACTTTGAACTTACATACACGCGCATATATATATATTATTTAAGTTTTATTTAATTTTGTATTATTTATAAAAATATTAATTATTACTTCATATCCGAAATTTTATTATACCTCTTAAATATAATTAATAATTATTATATATATATATATATATATAATATAATTATACTTAATATATATGTAATACAATAACATCGACATTAAATATGAAATTCAATTGCAAAGATACGCAATGAAATTACGGTTATAAAAAGTTTAAATTCTATTTAAGCCTTCATTTAACGTTTTACGAATCTCACGTGAAATATGAACTATAAAAAGGAAGAAGAATGAGAGAAAGATAAAAAAAAAAAAAAAAAGAAAAAAAGAAAGAGAGAAAAGAAAAAAGGAATAATAAAAGAACTTTTCATTTAACAGCAAGAGAAATTGTTATACCACTTATGGTATGTCTAAAAGTGTGCCTGTGCGTCTGTGTATGTGTATGTGTGTGAGTGTGTGTGAGTGTGTGTGTTTGTGTTCCTGTGCACTTTTTTTTTTCTTCTCGAATTAAACAAAATCATTTTAAGATATTTAAACGTGCAGATCATGGTAAACACTTCTTTTTTCTTCTTTTTCATTATTTCTTTCTTTTCTTTTTTTTTCTTTTTTTTTTTCTTCTTAGATTTTTTTAAAGAACAACTACATTCACTCCTCACCCTTCGTATCCTTATCTTTCTTTCTACAAATAAATATTATTAAAAAAATCTTAAAGTCTCTCTAAGACGACGATCACGAGATAATGCAATCTCGACGTAATTTCTCGTAATCCTACCACGAGGAGTCAGATAGACAGAGATAGAGATAGAGAGATGGATAAATAGAGAGAGAGAGAGAGAGAGAGAGAGAGAGAGAGAGAGAGGGAGAGAGAGAGAGAGAGAGAGAGAGAAAGAAAATCTAAGCTTTTCACGAAAGAAACTGAGAATGAAAGAGGCACAGAGCGGGAGAGAGAGAGAGAAAGAGAGAGAGAGAGAGAGAGAGAGCGAGGAAAGAGAGAAGAGTAGAGAATTCCAGAAACTCGTTAAACTACACCGACGCCAATTTACGGCAATTAAAAGGCACGGAAGGTAGCGTCGGCGTTATGAGGAAAGAATTCTCTCTAGGCATAACGACAACATTCATTACAGTCTCGTTTTCGAGTGCTTTCTTCTTATTCTACCTTGGACTTTCCAATGGGAAGACGAGCCACTTAGAATTAAAATTAAAAAATTTTTAAGTTTAAGATTAAAATTAAAATTTAAGAAAAAGAAAAAAGATATATATGTGTATATATATATATATATATATGCGTGCGTGTGTATGTGTATGTGTATACGAACTGTTCAGAAGCCAAATAGATTAATTCTACTTTCTGAATTTTTTTTTTCTTTTTTTTTTTTTTTTTTTGATAAAGACAACAACAGTTCCTATTTGTTTTATCAATAACGACGAACATTCGTTATAATCTCGTTAGAATTAATTAATTTTGAAATAATTAACGATTAAAATATTATTTTCAATAATGTTTATAATGATAAAATTTTCTTTCTATATTTATTCATATATAAAAGATTAATAATTAAAAATAATAAATAATAATACCTATAAATACATATACATGCATTTATATGTACTTTTTAATTATTAATATAAAATATATTTGCACGTATCATCATATTTGATGTATCGATGTTATATCGAATAAAGTGATGATATATAGAATAGAATATAATATTCTGTATTTTCGAATACTGAAACGATAGAGTATAATACAGGAACAAACGTATTGTTATTAATCTTCCTATCTATACGAAGAAACTCCAACGAGATAGAGCTATAGAGAGAGAGGGAGAGAGAGAGAGAGAAAGAGAGAGAGAGAGAGAAAGTGAGAGAGAGAGAAAGAGCTATATATATATATATATATATATATTTCCTAAACCGTGCCTTTATCGTTTCCCATTCGCCACGTGTACGATATTTAATGTAAACTCACGATCCTGGTAGAGAGATTTCCATCGTACCGACACAATCTCTTTATCCTCGAAATCGCCTTGATCCTCTATCCGACGAAATTCTCTGTCACAAATCGAGTTCCCTATATCCATTTGGAATATTAACACGTATTAAAGACGATATCAGCGATCATCCATTTCACGATTTTCACGAAATACATATATATAGGTATTCCCATATAAATAATATATGAGTGTATGCTTGAACGTTGTAGGAAAAGAAGAAATTAAAGAGAAAAAAATAAAAAGAAAAAAAAAAAGAAAGAAAAAGAAAAAGAAAAAGAAAAAGAAAAAGAAAAGGAAAGAAAAAGAAAATGAAGAAGGAAAAATAACTTTCTATAATAATCTTTCTATAATAATAAAAAAAATTAATTGTTTTAATTCGTTGATAAAAATATATTTGTATGTTATTTATCGACGATTAGGATTGCGTATGATAGGCTTGTTGCGTAGAAAATTATTACGATAAAATTCTTTCTTTTTTTTTTTTTTCTTTTTGTTCGTCGATTTAAATATAGGGAAATTAGGAAAGTAGGTGAATATCGTATAATTAATTTTTCTTTTTGTTTGTTTGTGTTTTTCTTTTTTTTTTTTTTTTTTTTTTTTTTTTTCGTAAAGATCTTTGTAAAACGTTAACTCGGTACTCGTTCGATTAATAAGTCCGATCCGTTGATAATAATTTTTGTAAGAAGGGAGAAAGGAGAATATATTTCATTTTTTTCTTTTTTGTCTTTTTTTTATTTTTTTTTTAATTTTTTTTCCTTCTCTTTTTTTTTTCAACAGATTAAAATTCGATTCTTTTGCGTGCAGATGGAAGATAAATAATTATGAATTTGTAAGTTCTTATTTAAACGAAGAGATCTTATTATTTTTCATTAAGAATTATTCGCTAAGAATTTTTATTGAAATATTGTTAATATTAAAATTTAATATAGTTCTATGTAGAATATAAAAATATCACGTGTTAAAATTTGCTTTTTCATTGAATTTTTTGTTTAATGAAGATAAATTATGCATTAAAATAGGTTGAGCATTAAATTTTCGTTCCTATTTATCGTATTTTGTAATACGATAAAAATTCAGTGAACTGATCTGTGAATAATAATTTTATTAAAAAATAAAAAAAAAAAAAAATAAAAAAAGAACATATTCCATTTTGTTTTATTTCTTTTTTCTTCTTTTTATCCTTTCAACATATCTAAATTATATCTGTAGGATTATCGTACAGTGAAAGATAAAAAAAAATTTCAATTGTCATTACATAATTAATTTTTCTTAACGAATGCGTTATTCATGAAAATAGAAAGAATAAAAAAAAAAAAAAGCAAAAAAAGAAAAGAGATGAAAAAATAAAAATAAAAAAAAAAAAAAAAAAAAATGAAGAATCAAATCTTTCGCTCATTTTATCGCATTTTATTATCCGAATGAATTGAATTAGCCGATCGGTATAAAATAATTTCATTAAAAAATAAAAACGAGAATGTATTCCGTTTTATTTTAATTCTTTTTCCTTTTTTTTCTCTTTTTTTTTCTTCTTTTATTTTTTTTTTTTTTTTTTTTTTTTTTTATTTTTTTTTTTTTGACAGATCCAAATTAGATTTCTAATTTTCTCGTGAAGCGAAGGACGAGTAATTTGAATTACTCATTAAATATTAAAATTTTTCTTAACAAATATGTTATGCATTAAAATAGATTGGTTATCAAAATTTTCTCTTTATTTTATATTTTATATTTATAAAAAGTTTTAGAAAGAGAGAGAGAGAGAAAGAGAGAGAGAGAGAGAGAGGGAGAGAGAGAGGGAGAGAGAGAGAGAGAGAGAAAGACTTCCTTATCGAGAGGGCTCGTACGAAGGTAGTGTCAATATTACAGAGCCATTAAGAGACCGTTGCTAACGCAGGAAACGGAAGTAGAAGCAGAGGTAATGGCGGAGCTAGCGTTGATGGTGCTGCTCGCCGACGAAGATATTATTGAATCGAAGTGGTATGACAGAGTATACTTAAGCGATAGGATATCTCTCTCTCTCTCTCGCTCTATTACTCATTTGCTCACTTTCCAGAGGGTAAAAGACAGACAAACAGATAGACAGAGAGAGAGAGAGAGAGAGAGAGAGAGAGAGAGAGAGAGAGATATTACGACGAAGACCCTTTCTAATTGTCAATCTGTGCTATCAGTAAGTACTTAGGTCAAGGACGAAGAACCTTCATGATGTCTTTTTCTACACGAAAAGTGATGAACGTTTGACTGATCAAAAGTATGCAGAATTGATAAATAGAAGATAAATCATTTGATTTAGAAAAAATTTTTGTTTATACTTAAGTACATCATGTCGTAATTAAATAGAACAAAAAAAAAGAAAAAAAAAACAATGAAATAATATCCATCAATTTTCATAACGTAACGTTTATTCAATTGTAACGGAAAAAGTGTGTTTCTTTCTTTTTTCTCTCCTTTTTATTTTTTTATAAATTTGTTACAAAAGTAATACGAATAAAATGTAAATTTCATTATTTGTTTTGTAATAAAATTATATGCTTCCGTATAATTTATCAATAGTTTTCTTTTAAATATGTAATATAAATGAAACAAAGGTTTTATTTATTTCATAATAATTATATACATGTATGTATATGTTTTTGATATATAGGTATATACACGTATATACATATATACATATATATATATATATATGTATATATATATATGTATGTAGTATATGATTATGATTACTTTTTTCTTTTTTTAAATATTAAAATATTAAAATATAATAAAATCTAAAATTTTTTTATTTATATAATTAGAAAATACGATAAATAAAATGTTTATTTAATTTTGAAAAAGAAAAGAAAAAAGAAAAAGAAAAAGAAAAACAAAATATGTATTAAAAAAATGATCGAGAAACGATTTAATATTTTTGATTATCTTAACATTTCTTGTATAGTTTCTGCATAAATTCACTATTCGCTGAAAGGAAATGATTCTCTTATTCTCTCTCTCTCTCACTCTCTCTCTTACTTTCTTATTCTTCGTTGATAAATAAGATAAAATCAATTTCGTTGGATCGTTCGAAGAGGACGTGTCAACCCCTAGCTTTGTAGAAAGGTGGCCATTTTGCCAGACAGACTCCTTAATGGCGAGAAAAGCTTGCTCAGTGGCTACATTCAAGGAAATGAACATTTCTATCCGTCTTTTATCTACTTTTCCAAACGTTACATTTGTAACATACATACATACACACATATATATATATATATATATATATATACATATATATATATATATATATATTTGTACGAATGAGTTTTATATAAATCCCAAACAAATAAGGAGACACAAATATACATCATATATCTATGTATGTACATATATATATATATATTTGTGTGTGTGTGTGTGTGTGTATACGTATTGGAAAATAAGAAAAGAAATGCGAATGGACCGTCCGAAGGAGGACAATAGGAAGACACTTTTCTCGCAAAAAAGAAAAACGTCAGAAAATCTCCCGGAGGGCACGAAATGCTCGATGCATTTTCTCTCTTTTATATTTGCAAAAGAATCGCAAGAAGAACAAAAAGAAGAAAGAGGATAAAAATAAATAAGGAAAAAAGAAAGAAAGGAAGAAAGAAAAAAAAAAGAGAGAGAGAAAAAGGGAAGAAAGTAAAAAAAAAGAAAAAGGAAGAGAGGAAAAAGATAGAAAGAAAGAAGAAAGGGACGGGGGAGGGGGAACAGAGAAAAAATGGTAGGAAGGGTAGAAAAGAAAGGAATAAATAAAAGAGTCGAGTCGGTTATAAAATGGAGTATAACTAAAAATGGAAACGTCCGTTTGATCTCGGAAAATTTTAAAACATACCGTACGACGACTCGTTTCGCCCCGTTCGTCTTTCCAACAGAGAATCGCGAAAAGGAAAATATAACATCGTGTTTTTTTCTTTTTTTTTTTTAAATCATCTACCCCCTCTCGAGCCATCCTCCAACTTCTTCTCACCTCCCGACGAGAAACGACCAACGACAACGATTTTGATGCGACAGATGTACGGGCAGGGGCCTTTGGAGTCGTTGGATAAAAATGCATTGTTTCAAAAGCTCGACTTTTCCTTTCTTTTTTTCTTTTATTTTTCTTTTTTTCTTTTTTTTTCTCATTTTTCTCTTTTTTTTTTCCTTCTCCTATTTTTTTTTTTTCTTTTTTCCATTTTTTTCTTTCTGTCGACTCTTCTTTGCCATTTCGCTGTCGCTTCGTAGTAGACAGAGAAAGAGAGAGAGAGAGAGAGAGAGAGAGAGAGAGAGAGAGAGAAAGAGAGAGAAACATTTTATACGTCACAACAGTAGTCATGTGAAAATACAAACATACATACGTATATGAATGCACACATATACGTATACTTATAAAATTCTTTCTACTTAAATCGGAAAAGCTTTATATTCACCGAGAAATGTTGTCCATTACGTTTTGATCATCTAATCTCCTCGTTCTTCCAACATCCGGTCTATTCCTTCTTCAATATCCTCTCAAATAGGTAGGAATGATAATTGAAATTGTTTGAGAATTGAAACAATTCTTTGGATAAAATCGATTTTAAAGAACAATTCTTTTTAAAAACAATTTTTTACATTGCGTTTCTTTACTCATATAAAATTGAAATAAAACCTTATCAATGATATTATTCAATCAATAATCGAATATAATTGATATATATATATATATATATATATATATATATATTAATTCGACGCTATTAATAAAAATAATAAGAAAAATTAAAACAAAATGAAAAAATTAAAATAAAACACACATACAATTACTAACAGTCATATAATAATATTACTATAAAAAAGATAATGCGATTACTATGAATATATTAAGGTAATCATTATCAGGTAATAAATAGAAATAAACAAAAAAAAAAAAAAGAAAATAACAACAGTTCCCCATAATACATATAATTATATTATATACTTTTATTGATAAGAGATTCAATTGTCTATTTAATATCTAAGAAAGATAATATTTATTGACAGACTATGATGCCTCACGAAAAGAACATAGAAAGGAATTAAAAAGTGATAAAGATAGAAATGCGTACGCATCTAAAAAAAGAGAGAGAGAGAGAGAAAGAAACAGAAAGATAGATAGATAGATAGATAGATAGATAGATAGATAGATAGATAGATAGATAGATAGATAGATAGATAGATAGATAGAG
>NC_062190.1:7216786-7221786 GCF_912470025.1 Vespa velutina | reverse complement strand
AATTCAATTAATAATTATTTCTTTATTAATTAATTGGCATTAACATTAATAAACATTAAACGAATAGATGACGGTACATAATTTGGAGAAGTTTTTTGCGACTGACAATCGAGCTACGAGAGAAACATTCGAGTTACTCGTTTTAGAATTCTCCTTCTCTACCAAGTCCTTTTTGTTAAAACGACGAAAGGTAGTTTCGAGTCGTTGGACAAATTTCGACGAATCCGGTAACCTTTACGCCAATTCGGCGTTTCTCTTGGATAGAAGAGAAACGGATAATAACGCAACTAAATCCACATTATACGGAAACTATTATATAGGTACACATATACACAGACGTATGTATGTATATATATAGAGTGTCCAAAATGTATGGGATCAAACTTATATTTCGTATTATTTAGGTAAAAAAGATAAAAAAAAGTTCATATAAACTTAAGCCAAAAAATTCTTTATTGAAAAAAAAAAAATATATATATATATATATATTTATACATATTTAAACAAATATTTATGATTTATTTTCATTCGTCGAATTTAATGATCGCCCGAACTCTTTCTATTTATTTTTTTCTTCCCTTTGGATTTCTATTTATCACGCAAAAGAGTAATTGATTTATAAAAATATGATAGAAAGGGAAGATAAAGTTTGAGAATGTACGTCAAAATGCAAATTTTACAAGAATACAAAATTTATACAAATTATAAATATATTGTAAATCAAAATTATTATTTCCGATACTGTTACAATATTATAAAGGAGTTCGAAAAAATTAATTATTTGACGAATGGAAATCTGTATTTTGAAAAAGAAAAGAATTTTCGAATATTTCTTATAACTGCCATGATAAATCATAAATATCTTTAAAAGTATATATCTTTCCAAAAAAACATTTTTGGTATAATAAGTTTATATTAACTTATATATATATATATATATATATTTGTTATAAAATTTTGATTAAAAAATCACAAGAATATCGATTTAGATTTCGATTTTTTATCGAAATTAAAATAATACATATATTTATATGTATTACATATATATATTTATATATATATATAAAATGTATAAGCTTATACATATTCGTTATAAAATTTTTGATGAAAAAGTTACGATAAAATCATTGTAAAGTTTTAGAAATTAAAAACCATGGAAAAATAAACTGAGCCATATTTATATCTCGAAAGGAAAATATTTTTATTTGAGTTAAACGAATTCATTGGCATTTTATGTTTTTTATTTTTTATCTCTTCGTTATTTTTTAATTCTTTTTCCAAGCTTTTGGTTTTCAACGAATATACCAATCCGTTGTTTTCTTATATTATTATTTGTGAGAAGGGTGAGATTTCAAACTGTGAACCCCCCCCCTCTTTTATCCATTTCCCTCCCTCTCGCCCCTTGATAGAAATCGAGGCAACAGATTGTGGCTAATACGCTTCAAGGTTAAATGCGGTCCCGCACGAAAGAACGGTTCCATCGATGCGATAAAACGTGACAAAAGAAAGTAAAAATCAAAAACGAAAAAATTTACTCCTCAGTAATTGCAAACAACAAAAATAAAGATTTGTTATAAAATCAATTTAAATGAAATTATTTTAAAGGAAGAACTTTTTTTATTAGATTATTATTAATCTTTTTTTGTTACAAATTATCATATTAATAATCCGAATAATTATTAACAATTATTTTCTTCTTAATTATTAATTTTCTCTTTCCTTTTCTTTTTCAATATATTTATCAATAATTGAAAAATTTGGACACGTTAATTGCATTAAGTGTTCGATCGATTGCTTAAAAGAATGAAAAAGAGAAAAAGAAAAAAAAAAGAAAAGAAAGAAAAGTAATCTTCGTAAAAAGAAAAAAATTCTTCGTAAAAAAATTCTTCGTAATGACAATGTTAAATGAAGGCCAACAGTTATAAGAGATTTATAAAACTTAAATAAATGTAAGTACCTAACATATAGTCGTCTGAATAAATCTAAATCTCCTTGAATGTTTCCTTTCTCTCTCTTTCTCTCTCTCTCTCTCTCTCTCTCTCTCTCTCTCTCTCTCTTTTTCTCACACATATACAAACATACACACATAATGTCGCACATACATACAATAACACATACACGCAATCACGTATACATAGACACATACACGCAGTCACATATACATAGACAAATACATATACACCACACAGACATACAGAGGAGTCTGGTATGTGTGAGACAAACAAATCTCGCGACTCGCTTGCATCCGGTTGCGATGAATTTCCGTTGGAATCGGATTACAAGGAAGTCACGGTGGGTACAGAAAGGGTTGGAAAGATGGTGGTGATGACGATAGGCGTACGACGATGAGGGTATGAGACGAGGACGGAGGAGGGAAGGGCAAGTAGATCAAAAAGGGTTCCTTCTTCCTGTCGACGATGAAAAGTGTCGGCATTACAAGAAATCGCGAGACCGTTTTAATGCACGACCGATATTCACGACCTCGTACGTTTCTTCTTTCACTTATTATTTATTTATTCATTTATTATTTTTAATCTTTTTATACTCCTTTAAAAAAAAATAAATATGATTTAATGTTTCATGTCAGATTGATAATAACTAATCAAAATGATGGAACAGCTTTCCTGTCATTTCTCTTCGTATATAATTTTACGTATTGTAAATGAGAATGAAAGAACAAGAAAAGAAAAGAAAAAGAAAAAGCAAAATGAAAAAAGGAAATGGAAAATAAATATATATTTTGTTATTTTCAATTTTGATTTGGAAACTTGCCGTTCGTTTTATTCGAAGGAAAATCTGTTTCACCTGGATTTCCATGGATAAGAGTGAGAGAAAGAGAGAGAGAGAGAGAGAGAGAGAGAGAGAAAGAGAGAGCTTCGCAAATCGATTTAGGACTCATTAGTTTCACCGAAAGCAACGTCGGAAGCGAACGGTCCGAAAACAAATTAGTGCCCTACGAATTGACGTGCAATTAGAGAGCGAGTGAGCGAGTGGGCGAGTGATAGAGAGAGAGAGAGAGAGAGAGAAAGAGAAAGGAAGATAGATAGATCGAGAGAGAGAGAGAGAGAGAGAGAGAGAGAGAGAGAGAACGAGAGAGAATTTCTAATCAACGCTATGGATTAATAATATCGCTTGTACTACATTTATCTTTTGTTTCATTGAAGTTCTAATAAACCTCTCGCAGATAATTATAAGAATTTTCTTTCGATAAAAAAAAAAAAAGTATATTTTTATTATTAAAACAATTAATTGATAATATATCGCGTACAATTTTAAATCTTTATTTATTAAATTTCTATTATTCTCTCTAATAGGAAATAATCATTATTGCTCGATCGGCTTAAGAAGATGATCGAAGATAAAATATATAGATAGACGTATTATCTTTACGAGAGAGAGAGAGAGAGAGAGAGAGAGAGAGGATAAGAGAGGAGAATATAATATATCTTGGCTCTTTGTCGAGAGTTAAAAGAATTTCAGCATTTCAGTAATTTTTGATTTAACCCCTACACGTTATAGAGAGACAGAAAGAGAGAGAGAGAAAGAGAAAAAGGGAGAGAGAGAGAGAGAGAGAGAGAGAGAGAATACGTCTATCATAAATCCTTTTATCTGGACAAACTAAATCATCCCTAACGATTTTCCAAAGTCATAAATCGTTGAATGGCAATAGAAATTACGATCATCTCCCTCTCTCTCTCTCTCTCTCTCTCTCTCTCTCTCTCTCTCTTTTCTCCACACACATATACTCAATCTTTTTCTCTTTGTTTTTCTCATGTCAAAGGCTATAGCCATTAATTTCGAACCTGTTCGCAAACGTTTTCGACTCTGGAACGATCCCCAAATACCCAAGAGATCTCTCTAGCCATCATTCTCTGTTTCTATCTCTATTATCCCTCTATTCTATTCTTCTCTCTCTCTCTCTCTCTCTCTCTCTCTATCTATCTTTATCTCTCTCTCTCTCTCTCTCTCTTTGTCGGTATACCCCTTTCAGTACCCTATCGCGAATTTCAGCGATTCGCTTGACACCATCGTTGCAAGTGGCATTAATTAAAGCGTTTAGCGAAGCCTTGTTATCCGAACGAGTTGTTAGAAACTTTTGCTCGTTTTACGCTCGTTGCCTTTCACGTTTTATCTATTATCGTCAAACGATCGAACCATGATATCCACGTTTCCTTCCTATCTTTTTTTCTTTCTTTTTCTCTTTTTTTTTTTTTCGTTTTACATTTTTCTTTCCCTTTCTTCTCCTTTCCTTTCCTTTTCTCTTCTTTCTATTGTATACATGTATCTTTTTCTTTAGTTTTTATTTTCATCATTCCGGCCCGCCGTTTTCACATCGACATCCAAGCTTTTTGGTCTTAAAGAAAGAAAATATCAAAAATATCGTATGATCTATGACGTTGAAAAAAAAAAAAAAAAAAAAAAAAAAAAAAAGAAAACAGAAAAAGAAAGGAGAAAAAAATAGTAAAATCAAAGAGAAAGATTTAAGTTTGACTTTAAATAATTAAATTTTACATAATGGATAATTTAGCGATATCCTTTCAAAATGAATACGAATTAATGTAATATATGTAGCTCGTAATTTTATTCTATGATTTTTTATTATTATATAATAAAAAATTATTTTATTAAAATTCTTTCTACAGACACACAATGATAATATTAGTTATTTCTGATAGTTGTATGGTCGAAAAAATGAATTTTAGATCTAATAAGGGAGAAACTGTAAGATTTAATTCTTACTTAAGCGTGATTCGTGGAAAAAATGATTTATTCCAATTTATGGAAATCAACTTAACGAATTTTACAATACTTATTTCGAATGATATAATATTCACGAATTAAACGATAGACAAATTTTTCTTCTTTTTTTTTCCTTTAAATTCGTGAAAGCCAATTCGCTCGATAAATCTTGAATGAAATGCATTGAAAAGAAATGTTTCAAATTAATGGAAATAATTTCACCGAATCAATTTCATCGAATACATTCACGAACTATTAAG
>NC_062190.1:7204286-7209286 GCF_912470025.1 Vespa velutina | reverse complement strand
GAGTATTAGTTTACCTGAGAAAAGAAAAAAGAAAAAGAAAAGTAAGAAAAGTAAAAGAGAAAAAGAAGAATGGAAAATTCTAATAAATCAAGGAATTAATTAAATGAGTTCAATAACAAAAATATAAAAATCTTTAATGAAAAAGAAAGAAAAAGTTCGCCTCTCGCGATTCAAACCAGTCAGAGAGTAAGCAAGCAGCAAGTAAGTAAGCAAAAGGTAAGCAAAGGTAAGCGAAGTAAGCGATAGGCAAAGCTTTTTAAAGAGAGTCAAAACCGAAAGTTAGAGGGGACTTTATTTTAAGCTTTCGAATTTTAAAGGAAAACCTTCGAAAGAAGGTCGGATAGGTTTCTTCATTCATTCGTTCATCTCTCTTTCCTTCTCTCCCCACTCTCTCTCTCTCTCTCTCTCTCTCTCTCTCTCTCTCTCTCTCTCTCTGTCTGCAGCTTCTTCTATTGCAAGGAAAATAAGAAAAGTAAAAAAATAAAAAAATAAGAGAGAGAGCCAAAGCTAGAACTAAAGCTCGAGAGAGAAAAAGAAAGAGAGAGAGAGAGAGAGAGAGAGAAAAGAAAATAGAAAATGGAAGATAGAAAATAGAAAAACGTAAAAAATAAAAAAAAAAAAAAAAAAAGAGCTGATGCACATAAGAGAAGAAACGTGCAGGCTCCGTAGTTGACGGTCTTTTAAAGAGCTTTTCTAATTACAAGCACTAGTAAGGACTCATCCAACAATAAAGTGGGAAGAAGCCTGAACTTTGCTTGTTTGTCAGTAGATAAATCTCTGTGAAACGCCATTTTTCTTCTTTTTTTTTTGCTTCCTTTTTCTTTTCTTTTTTCTTTTTTTTTTTTTTCTTTTTTTTGTTTTTTTTTTCTTTTATGAAGCCGAACCAATCCCCCTTTCTCTCTTTCTCTCTCTTTCTCTCTCTCTCTCTCTCTCTCTCTCTATATATATATATATATATATATATATATATATATATATATATACGATCGACCGACTTGTACCGGCCATTTTTTTCTTATCTCTCTTATTCGTTCGTTCTAAGAGGTAACTAAGAACTAACTAAGTAGATATATAATGTGAGATCCGAAGGTAAGTTAAAAAGAAAGAAAAAAAAAAAAAAAAAAAAAAAAGAAAAAAGGAAAGAGGAAGTATATAGAAAATAAAAAGGAAATGGAACGAAAGAGTGGGCCGAGAGGAGAGAGGTGGGAAGAAGGGGTCGGAGGGGTAGAGGGAAGGGGGTTAAAGAAGTATATATATATATACATATATATATATATATATATATATATATATATATATATATATATATAGGGGAACGTGTATCGAAGAAGAAAAACGCTTTTGCCTTTTATCGGGGCAAAAGCCGCTTTAAATAAACCGCCATCATCCCTCCGCACTTACGCTTATACTTACACTTACCCTTACACTTACACTTATACTTACACTTATATTTATATTTACACGACACCGACACACTTGCTCGTTTCGTTTCGTAACGTCCAAACGCCGTTCGCTTATTCTCAACCGGAAAACTAGAACGTTCCGCTTCTGGATTTCCGTTCGAACTCTTGATCGACCTTTTTCTTTTTTTTTTTCTTTTTTTTTTTTTCTTTCTTTCCTTGTATTTATAAAAACGAATCGAACGAATTTTATTTCTTTTCACCTTTGCGTTTTAATTAAACGAAATAAGAACGTTCAATGAATATTATAGGCACTAAATATCGATATTATTGATCATATGCATTGGCCAATAATATCGAACAAGATATCGCCATTCACATACACACACACACACACACATACATGTACATACGTATGCATTTTTTAAACGCGTTTCCTCTTTTTTTGGTTTTTTTTTTCTGTTCTTTTTTTTTCTTTTTTTTCTTTCTTTTTTCTTTCCTTTTTTTTTCTTTGTTTTTTTTTTTTTTTTAATATTTGTAACATTTTGAAATCATTTTTCCTTTTACATGTTCTTTTAAACTTCGATCTAAGTATCGAACGATCTATCGATCAATCTTTCGATATATATATACTTATTTATTTCTTAGATAAAATTCATTAGTTTTATATTTTTTCTAAATATATTTCTATTATCACAAATCTCAGTTTCGTTATATATATATATATATATATATATATATATATATATATATATTTGTTTTTGTTTTTAATACGAAATTATTTTTCTTTTCAAGTATAATATATACATATATAAATTAAAAATAACTCTTGATAATTTATTCATTTAATCTCGAACTCTAACAAACTCTATATAATAATAATTATTATTATTATTCTTAGTACAATAAATATTAAAAGAAAAAAAAAAAAGAAAGAAAAGAAAGAAAAACAAAAGAAGCAGATCAAAAATATTTTTCAAAAAGTTTTTCAAGATATAGATATAAGAAAGAAAAAAATAAAGAAGGAAATTTAAAAAAAAATTAAAACAATACAAAAATATAAAAAAAGAAAGTAGTAGAAGAAGAAGAAGAAGAAGAAGAAGAAGAAGAAGAAGAAGAAGAAGAAGAAGAAGAAGAAAACAATTCAATCAGCTTTATGCAAACGTTCTTAGTGAAAGGACGTAATTAAATTATAGTTCGTCATGGTTCACGAAGTTTCCTATACATATACAGTTCGTAAACTAGCTAATTCGCGAATACGACCACCCGTTAATTGCAAGACGATAATCGAGTTTGAAGATATGAGGAGGGTGGCCGTAGGTCCAAAAGGGTATACGACGACGCAGCTTCCCTTCCTTTCTTCCTTCTACGAAACGTCTCGTCGTTATCACCTTCATTTTCGCTCTTGCACATGAACTATTCCGTTTCTCTCTCTTTCTCTCTCCCTTTCTCTCACTCGCTCACTCACACACACACACACACACACATATTATCTCTCTCTGTCTCTCTCTCTCTCTCTCTCTCTCTCTCTTTCTCTCTAATTTGAACTTTGAAATTTTGTTGGAATGAGAATACTGGTCTCCCGTTGAAAATCGGTAAAAGACATTTTCATGATAGATGTGGATTTGTTAAATTAATTGATTAACTCCAAGTTATTCCATTTCAACTTTCTATTACGTTGAAACTATAATTACGTACAATTGTTACAATCAACATAATGATATGACTTTCAGAAATTTAAATTACAAATTAACGAAGAAGTATATATATATATATATATATTTTTTTTTTCTTTTTTATTTTATTCACATCTAAGGATAAAAATATCTCACCCATCCTGTATATAAATTATAATTATATTTATTTCTAATCAATTTACAAATCATTTAACAAAACCGATCAATTTTTAATCAGTCGATTGGTATTAATCGAATATAAAAATAATTTTTTGTATATTATTTAATGTATATTAAATAATTTTTGTATATAAAATATATTCTGTATATCAAATAATTTCTCATCGTGTATACAAAATTATATATCAATTCGAATAAATGATACAATAATGATATAGATAAAATTCGTAGATATTTTTTATCAAAGGCAAAAAGGAAAAGAAAATAAAAAAAAGGAGAAAAGAATAAAAAATATAAATAAAGAAAATAAATAAACAAACAAACAAACAAACAAACAAATAAATAAATAAGATTAAAATAAGAAAAAAGAAAAAAAAAACAAGGAAGAAGATCAGTGAGAACGATCGGACAATCTTTTTCCTCTCGTTTCTTTTCTTTTTCAAAAAAAGATATTCTTCTTTTCTATCCTTTTGTTTTCAATTTTTTTCCTTCCTTTTTTTTTCCTTCTTTTTTTTTCATAATATTTTATAAATAAATTAATGACACACTTAAAGGTTTCGCGCTTAAATAAACCCGCGGATGACAGGCAAAGTTGTAATCAATACTCGTCCGTCCTCATTCGAGAGAAGAGAAGAGAGAAGAAAAGAGAGAGAAGAGAAGAGATAGAATAGAGAGGAGAAGAGAATTTCTCTCGCATAATCCGTAACCCCTCCCCTCACACACAACCCCCAACCTTTTCTTTTATGTCCTCCTACCCCTTCATCTCCACCCTTATCGTTTAGATTTCAAAGGCTCTCGACTCGAAGTCGTCACTCGTGTCATTCTGAAACTAACGTCCACGTTGCTGATGTAAATTCTGTGGTTGAACTTTGATTACGATGTAGCAGCGTTTGGCAGACACTTTGTTTTTGATGACGGCTGACAGTGCAACAGAATTGGCTCGGTGCCCGATATCTCTCTCTCTTTCTTTCTTTTTATCTCTCTTTTTCTCTCTTTTTCTTTTTATCTCTCTCTCTCTCTCTCTCTCCCTCTCTCTTTTTCTCTATAACAATCTAGTCGAAAGACAACAAGTTATGATATTCGAGCGTCACACTCGTTACGGTAGGACGATCTCTTTGATGAATTAATTTCTCCCTTTCCCACCCTCTCACTCCTCCTCTCTTTCTCTCTCTCTCTCTCTCTCTCTTTCTCTCTCTTTCCCTCTTCAACGATGAGAAAATTTAAAACGGCCTGTTCGACAATTCAATTGTATTAAATTACAATCGGTGCTGCAATCAGGCTCTCATTTACAGCAACCTAGGTACCTCTCGTAAAGTGCACGGTTCCAGTTGCTCGTATTCCGCTTTTAATCAGAGGACCAACTGTTTCCCCCCTCCTTCCCTCCAACTCCCAATCCACGAATCCCCAACTACCTATTCCCAACTCCCCATCAGTATACCTTCACTCGTCTTTCTTTTCCATTCTTCTTTCTCTTTCGTCCTTTTGCAATGAAAGAGATAGAGATATAGATAGATAGAAAGAGATAGTAGAAGAGAGAGAGAGAGAGAGAGAGAGAGAGCAACAGAACAGAATGTAACTGAACATTTTTGTATCTTTTGTATTAATTACCAGGATCGTTCTAATTCTTTTCCTTTTTTTTTTTCTCTTCTTTCCTTCTCTTTAAACGTTCTTCCCTTTTTCATCCTTTTGTTGCAATTAAACGCTAAATTGAATCACATATATACATTTCACAGCCAATTAATAC
>NC_062190.1:7188769-7194086 GCF_912470025.1 Vespa velutina | reverse complement strand
GGAAGGAACGTACCTATATGCCTTACGAGTAAGTTATATACCTATCTATATAGTTATATAGTTTGTGACCTTTCTCGAGAAGGAACAAAGAGAGAGATATGTTTTAAAAAAAATATCAAGAGAGAGAGAGAGAGAGAGAGAGAGGGAGAGATTAATTTCTCAGAATTGGAATTTAAATACTAGAAGAATTTTAATTTTAATTATTAATTTAATTTTATTATTTTCAATGGTAAAGATTAGAAATTATCGATATTATAGATATATATATAAAATGTATAAAATATCGAGTTATATATGTATATATATATATATATTTTTTTTTTCTTTTCTTTTTGTTTTCATTTCTATTTTTTTGTTTTGTTTTTTTTTTCTTTGTTTTCTATTAATATTAATTCCGGAATTTTTGAATCGTTTTAATTCACAATCCATTTTGGAATTATATTTTTCTTCCTTTATATATATATATATATATATATATATATATATATATATATATATATATATATATATATATATATATTATTGTTAAATGATCATCTATTTCCGAAGTTATATGGCCATTAAAAATAATCAATTTTCAAATCGTACTAACACAGAATACATATTCAAATATCGTTCAATTTCTAAAATCACATATTCTTTTTCTACAAATCATTTCTATCATTATCAAATCATTATAATCATTCTTTTTTTTTTTTTTTTTTAATAATATCTTTTTCGAATCATTCTAATTCAAAAGGATACAATAAGAATCAATAAAACTTCGAATTTCTATCCTATCGAATTTTTCGAAAATTTCATAAGATTCTTAATCGAACGAATAATTCATTCGGACAGATATTAAATGAACAAAAATTTCGAAGAAAAAGAAAGAAAAGAAAAGAAATAAGATTGGAAATATCAAGAGATTAGAAAAAAAGAGAGAGAGAGAGAGAAAAAGAAAAAGAAAAAGAAAAAAAAAAATGAGAAAACGATCTAATACCTTGGCCTCGTAAAAGGATTATCCTCCTACTATTTAGATTCTCGGGGAAAGGAAAGATACAAATAAAAATAAAGAAAAAAATAAATAAATAAATAGAAAAAGAAAAAAGAGAAAAAAAGAGAAGGAAAAAAAACAAAACAAAAAAAAAAAGACAGAAAATTTCCGTTTCCTTCGTATTCTTTCAGTCGAAACGTACACAAACACGCACACACACATACAGAGTAGACGGTACAAATTTTTCTACCTCTTCGTATAAATGTCATTGGATAAGCACGTTCGAGTCTACTCTGGCAGACATGCATCCTCTCTCTCTCTCTCTCTCTCTCTCTCTCTCTTTCTCACTCTCTTTCTCTCTTCTTTTTCTTCTTTTTTTTCTTCTTCTTCTTCTTCTTCTTCTTTACCATCGCGTTTTCAAGATTCCTTTTCCCTAGGGTCGCATGTAATATTAACGCAACATCCAAGAGAAAGACTACCCACTGGAGAAAAATACGAGAGAATAAAGAGAGAGAAAGAGAGACAGAGAGAGACAGAGAGAGAGAGAGAGAGAGAGAGAGAGAGAGAGATAAAGTACAAGAGAGAAGGATAAAAATAGAGGAAGAGAGAGAGAAAGAAGAATATAGAAAAGAAAGGTTAAGAAGGAAAGAGTTGTCTTTCCCGTGACCGCACACCATTTTAATATTGTACTTCTGAAATCGAATAACTTCAGCTTGAGAATGGAAGAGGAAGAGGTCAGGACACTTTACTCCCCTCTTGGAAATGGCGGAAAAACGATATCTCGGGACGTGACGAGATGAGTGGATGAAGGAAGCGGAAGAGGAAGAAGAGGAGGAGGAGGAGGAGGAGGAAGTGGTGGAGATGGAGAAGGAAAAGGAAGAAGAGAAGGAGAAGATAGAAAAGGTACAGGAAGATGAAGTAAAGGAGGAGAAGGAGAAGAAAGATTAGGGATCAGTTACTTTTGATTTAAAAAGAAGAGAAAAAAGAGAGAGAGAGAGAGAGAGAGAAAAAGAAGAAGATAAAAGGGATTGGGGGAAAATGTAAAGAAAAGAAAAAGAAAGAAAATCAAAGGAGAAGCTCTCTTTTTGATTATTTTTCTTAAATTTCATCGAACAGGAAGAAACGATCGAGTCTCTATCGTCATTTTTCTCTTTTCTTTTCTTCTCTTTTTTTTTTTTTTCTTTCAACGTTCGCGCGATGATTAACGTAGGGTAAAAAATTTGTTAAGAAACGTTTATTGAGAGATAAAGATCGTTTCTTTTAAGATCGTTCGAGTTACATTCAAAATCACTCAAGATGAAAATAATGGGCACATTCGATGAATTTAAACGTTCGATTGAATTTTCTCCTTACGGTGATAAATTTATATCGTTATTATTCGTTGACCTTTTGTAACCTACTTTTTTCCCCTCTTTTTCTCTTTTTCTTCTATATACGAGAATATTAACGTACATTATATAGTATTATTCGTAATAATACAATTACGATGCAATACAATACACCTATACACACACACACACACACACACACACACAGACTCTTTAATTGTAATTTATATTTTATAGATGTTAAAGAAAAGAAACAAAAAAAAAAAAAAAAAGAAAAAGATAGAAAAAATAGGGAAAAAGGAAGAATACATTTTGGATACGCATGGATAACAATGAAACTCGAATCGAACGATATACTAATCAAAACCAAATAAAAACTTAAAACATACGTATGCGTGTAAGCTGATAAATTGGGAGTTCGGGGGAACGGAAAAAGAAATAACCTGGCGTTGCGAACAATTAGAAACGATATCCCGCGAAATAACAGTGCGTATTAATTATAACAAAAACAATGAAAATCATTTGGAAATTTAATAATAGATCATTTATGAAATTGAAACTCCTTTTCATTTTTCGATCTAAATCGGTATGTAAACAAGGAAGAGAAAAAAAAATTGATCGTCGGATTGAAATGTCTATACTTTTAAATTTAAAAATGGGAATGTCTGATCTGGGATTGGAAATCTGATGGAGAGAGAGAGAGTCGTGGGAGGGTAAGAGGGTAGAAAGAGGAGGAAGAGGAGAAGAAAAAGTATTTTTTCTTTCTTTAATTTTTCTTTATCTATTTCTTTTTTGTTTCATTTAGATAAGAAAAAAAAAAAAAAGAAAAAAAAAAAAAGAAAAGAAAAAAAGAACAAAAAAGAAGAAAAAAAATTTCTCTTCGTTTTTTTCCTCTTTTTTTTTTCTTTTTTTTCTTTTTATAAAAATTCTTATCGGTCAATCTAAAAAAAGGAATATTTAGATGAGCCAGAGAATCCGTGACTGCAGAATGGTATAGAAGTTCTCTGTGGTAAACGGTCGGTGACCGGACCAAGATTATACGGTCGGTGCGTTGTGGATCTCGGTCGTTTCTCGGTTTTACCCGTACGGTTTTGTCAGCTATACTGAGAGAGAGAGAGAGAGAGAGAGAGAGAGAGAGAGAGAGAGAGAGAGAGAGAGAGAGAGAGAGAGAGAGAGAGAGAGAAGGAGAGACAGAGATAGAGATGAAGAAACGAGAGAGAGAGAAAGAGAGAAAGAGAGAGAAGGGTAGTTTGGATATCCATGAGAGCGATGGCATATGCACTCTTATTTACACTAACTCACGTATCTATTTTTGTGATCGTCGCGAGTTATTAATGGATACATGCCTCCTACCGTCCTTTATTCTCCATTATGTTCATCGTCTAGATGTAATAATAGTTTTACACTAACGATTACCACTCAACTTATCTACGATTTCATTCTACTACGTGGATATATCCGTGTTACGACGTACTATACATATACACCTGGGTCTCTCTCTCTCTCTCTCACTCTTTTTTTTCTTTTCTTTTTTCTTTTCGTTCTTTCCTTTCGTTGTTTTTCTTTTCTTTTCTTTTCTTTTCTTTTCTTTTTCTTTTTCTTTTCTTTTTTTTTCTTTTTTCTTTTTTTTTTTTTTTTTTTTCTTTATTCTTCTCTTTCACGACAATTGCGAAAATTGCGCCAAATTAATTGGTTTAACAGTAGTTAACGTTACGAAAAAATTATCGTTGGGTATTGTTTATGAAAATATTTCTTTCTTTTTTCCTTTCTTTTCATTCCTTTTTGTATTTTCTTTTTTTTTTTTTCTTTTTTTCATTTCTCCATTCATCGCATTAATAACTTTTCCATCGTGTTGTTGTTATTTTATATTAAATGAAATGTATTTTTATTGTATGGTTTTCTATACATTTGAAATTGCTTTATTGTTTAGTTCACGTCAGTTTAATATAAGTTTTATACTTTTTTGCAAATCAATTGTTTGCTTGACCTCTTTTTTATACTTATTTTTCCATGATATCTATTCACCATATAAAAAGGGATCAAGGTATATATATATCAAAATTTCAAAATATCAAAATTTGTACTATAAAATTAGTACGATTTGAAAACGTAAGATGAATTAAATTTTTTCTATGCAACAATATATATAGCGTAAAGTAATAATAAGTTATATATTGGATTGATTGTTTATAGATTATAAAGTACAATTAATTACAAAAATTTCATTCGAATTAAAATTTATATGACATTGAATATAACATTGATATAAACAATGATCTATTTGTATGCTCAAATAAAATACTTATCACATCGATAATGTACATAAATAAGTAATATGGGGTTGTGACGATTATGTTGTATCCTGTAGAGTTTTCGAAAAATTTTAATATCGTCGTGAGGAACTGAAACTGACAAAAAAATTTGTTTTACAGATTTATTTCAAATTAAAGGACATATCAAATGGTTCAATTTTTTTTCTTGTTTTCTTTCTCTTTACAAATCGAAGAGCGAGAGAAATTTCAAAGTTAAATCCTATTTTTTTTTTAAATAAAACTATATATATATATATATACTTCTTTTAATGGTTTGATGGTATTTCTTGAGACGTTTTCAACTACGTGCCATATCAGATAATTTATTATTATAAAATGTTACAAATTATATCATAAATTTGTTAGTTATAATTCCATTAAAAACAAATAAAAAAAATAATAAATAAATAAATTTGATTATGAAATTTTCCTCGAATTAACCAGCAAATTCTTCCTATTGAATCTGCTAAAAAACAAAAAAATAAAAAATGACATCATATAGTCTGCCCCTTTTCGTATCAAACGAATCTGCAAAAAAAAAAAAAAAAGAAACAAAGAAAAAAAAAAAGAAAAACAGAAGAAAAATTGTTACATTCTATTTCTCACGAGATATTTCCAATTTTTCGAGATAAACAAGATGCCTTCTACGTGGACACACACACACACACACACGCATACATATGATATATGGAAGATGAAAA
>NC_062190.1:7176269-7186269 GCF_912470025.1 Vespa velutina | reverse complement strand
TAGATACTTACTTACTTTCGTGCGCACGTACACACACACACACACACACACACATACACGCACATACTACACGTTCGTCCGTTTACGTACACGTTTCTCGAAGTTATGGGTGCTCACGCGCACTAACACGCGTCGAGACGCTAGACGACGCGACGCACGGACGAAGATATCGAGAGGAAAACACGTGCAATTCCGTCTCCGAAGAGCGTAAAAGAAGACGAGAGATTTTCTTTAAAATGAAAGATATAAAAAATAAAAAAAGGAAAAAAAGAAAAAATAAAAGAAGAAGATGAAGAAGAAGTAGAAGAAGAAGAATACGATGATGAAGAAATGACGATAAATCGTCAAGATAATATTTAACGATTGTTTCTATTGAAAATAATCATTCATAAGAATTAATATTTTAATTATAAGGAATATTTATAAATAACGAGGATATATCTATGTATATATATATATATATGTGTGTGTGTGTGTGTGTTATGTGTATATAAATATTATACGTAAACTTCTTCAATCGTTTCCATCGAATAATAATAATAATAATAATAATAATAATAATAATACATCGTGTCGTGTTAAATAAATGATTGGAATAAAAAACTTGCCGTGATTTAGTTGTTCGACGTGTTAACGATCCAGCGATCCAGGAATCCTCGTGAAGCTGTTCAAAAGAAGATTTTTTTTTTTTTTTTTTTGGACGAGCAAACCGACGACGGACGATAGAAGTCACGTTCGATCGAATTCAATATTGTTGTTTCTTTATTTCTTATTTCTTTTCCTTTTCTTTATTTCTCTCAGTTTACGAGCGTAGCGAAGGATGATCGATGACGTATCACCGTGTCGAAAAAAGAAGGTTGAATGTGAGTGGTGGTAGTGGTGGGTGGATGGGTGGGTAGGTAGGTAGGTAGGTAGGTAGGTAGGTAGGTAGGTAGGTAGGTAGGTAGGTAGGTAGGTAGGTAGGTAGGTAGGTAGGTAGGTAGAGGGTGGTAGGTTGGAGGGTGGTAACAAAGTGGTCGTGGGCTATTGTTGGTGTCGAGTTGTGGACAGGTCGATTGGATAGGTCGGTTGGTTGGTTGGTTTGTTGGTTGACTGCTTGACTGGTTGGCTAACTGGTTGGTTGGTTGGTTGGTTGGTTGGTTGGTTGGTTGGTCGGCTGGTTGGTTGGTCGGTCGGTCGTTTGGTCGGTTGGTTGGTCAAGTGTTTTGTAACAATAGTAACAGTAGTATTAGTGGTATTAATAGTAGTATTAGTGGTTGTTGTAGTAATAGTAATAGTAATAGTATTAGTAATAGTAGTAGTAGTAGTAGTAAGAGAGAGAAGAGAGAGAGAGAAAGAACAGGTATAGGTTCTGGACCTGGATGAGATGGTACGTGGTGCAGCAGGGCCGGGGGCTGACGCGACACTGCTCGCGGGCGCGTATACGCGACTCGCGGCCGTGCGCATCAAGTGACGCGCATCCGGCCCTCGTCTCATGTGCGCTGCCCGATATATCCAATCCCAGATCTATGAGAGTAAGATACATATATATATATATATATACATATATATATATATATATGTATATGTAGGTAGGTAGATAGGTAGAGAGATAGATGTAGTAAGGGTACCTTGGAGAACGCTACCTACATTTTTCGAACTAACTTTCTAAAAAATACTTTTCTTATAGATAAATATATTTCTGTCTATGTATTCTCATATACCTATGTATGTATATACGTGTATGCATATGTGTACATGTAATACTTTTCTTATAGATATATTTTTATCTATATATTCTCGTATAGGTATTTATATATATATATATATATGTATGTATTTATGTATGTATGTATGTATGTATATATGTATGCGTTTCCTCTTTACTTGAATATATCTCTGTGTATTTTTCGATCCTTTCGAGTTACAGAACTATACCTACGTTTACGTGAAAAAGAAAAACTTTTTTCGTTTATTTCGAATATATTTCCTAGTTCCCGAGTTTTTTTCTTTTTTCTTTTTCTTTTTTTTTCTAAGTTTCTGAGAATTTGTCTAATTTTATCATCCGGTCTCTCTCAAAGTACGTACGTAAATACTAAATATATAAATATATATATATATATATATATATATATATATATATATATACTTATGTACATACATTTTAGATAGTTTTACGAGCGCTGTATTTACAAGGGCAGTTTTTTGTTTTTTTATTTTTTTTATATTCTTCTTCCAAAAAATAATTCAGTACAGTTTCTTTTTCGTTTGTTCGTTTTCTCTCTATCTTTTCTTTCCTTTTCTTTTTTCTTCTTTTCTTTTTTCTTTTTTCTTTTCGATGGATCGACGGGAAATAACTTTATTGATCGAGAATGATACGGTGAGAAGTAAATAAGGGTAGCAAAGTCGCGAAAGATCGCACGACCCTCGTGAATCCCTGTGGCAACAGGTGAAATAGTGAAAGAGATAGAGATACAGAGATAGAAAGAGAGAGACAGAGACAGAGTCAGAGACAGAGAGAGAGAGAGAGAGAGAGAGAGAGAGAGAATGAGACAGGCAGAGAGAAAGAGAGAGAGAGAGAGAGAGAGTAAGAGGGTGGGAATCGAAGAGGTACGAAAGACGCGTAACTTTTCGTGAGCTTGAACGACCTGAATACCAATGCCGAAATTCCTTTTTTGCCCCGTTAACTCTTTGCTCCTGTTGTCGAACTTTATTCGTCACGTTTACGATCTAGTTTTTATAGATCGAAGGAGGAGAGAGAAAAAGAGAGAGAGAGAGAGAGAGAGAAAAACGAAGAAGAAGAAGAAGAAGAAAGAAAAAAATGATTAGAATCATCACGGACAAATTGTTAAGTGCGACGGAATTAAAGGTAATGACAATTTTTTTATTCTTTTTCTTTTCGTTCGTTCGTTTGTTTTTTTTTTTCTTTTTTTTTTTTTCTTTTCTCCTTAATATCTTCCAAAACTGTATCTATATCTTTATCTGCTAAACGAGAAAGGAAAAAGAAAAGGAAAAGAAAAAGAAATAGAAGAAGAAGATAAAAGAAAAAAAAATGAAAAGAAAGAGATGAAACGAAATCGATTGACTATTTTTGTATCAATCATTTTATAGTTTTTTTTTTTTTTTTTTTTTTTTTTTTTAATAATCCGATTTCGTTCTTCATCTCCCTTTAGCGAGCATCCCTCGCTTTGTTCTTTTCAGAATGCTGGATGCCTTTCAAATGATTCCTTTGTTCTTAAAAAAAAAAAAAAAAAAAGAAAAAAAAAAAGAAAGAAAGAAAGAAAAAGAAAAAAAGATAAAACAAACAAAAAAAAAACAAAGAAGGAGAAGAAGAAGAAGAAGAAAAAAGAATTCGCGTTTCATTCTTTACGGGGTACCCGGATTCTCTCCCTCTCTCTCTCTCTCTCTCTCTCTCTCTCTCTCTCTCTCTCTCTCTCTCTCTCACCCTCTTTCACTCTCTTTCTGTTTTTGTTTTCTTTTTTTTTTTTCCTTTTCTTTTCTTTTTTCCTTCGAAGTGAAGCAGCTGTTTTACATACAATCCACTTCTCTACCATACCTTTCGGGAATAACGAGCTCGTGCCAATTATTTCTCTTTTGGTTTCGTTTTAAACGGATTATTAAAATAGGAAAATATACATTCTATTCAAAAGCCTCCCGGTATTGCGCGGCACAAAGATACGGATATTAAGAGCGGAGAAACACTAAAAGCAGAATAATTCAGGATCTTTATCGATACGACTTTATCTCAGTAGACCTGAATTCACCTTCGTTATATTATCACTGGCAATTCATTCGTTCAATATTATTACGAATACCAAGGGAGTATCAAAATGACGGATTTATAAATATTTTTCTTTCATTATTATCAAAATCTTTAATTGGTAAAAGATTAATGTCAAATAAAAGTTGTATTTATTTTTCTCTTTTCTTTTCTTTTTTTTTTTTTTTTTTCTTTTTTGGAAATTAACTCTCGAATAGAAATAATCGATTATTAATAACAAATCGATACTTTTTTCATTTCTTTTCCGTTTTTTATTCTTTTTTTTTTTTCATGTATGTACTAAATTTTAAGTTCGTTTTAATAATAATAATAATACTAATAATAGTTTGAAGATGTTTGAAGTAATAATAACAATTATTATTACTTCAAACATCGTTAGAACTTACCATAATAATTTGTCATAATTACGAGTTTCTAATTTTTTGTATTTAACAATAATCAATATCACAATTAATAGAGTAATGTTAATTAAAATACGTCTTCATTATTATGAAATTGAATTAAACAAAATTAATGAGATATTAATTATTATTTTCTTCAAGTAAACATCAAATTAACAAATTTTTCGTGATACATAATAATAATAATAATAATAAATAAATAAATAAATAATACATAATAATATATTAAATATAACTATATAAACATAGTAATAATAATAATAATAAGCAAAAAGTTGTTATTACGTCATTAATCCTAAATGATAACAAATAAAAAAAAAAAAAAAGAAAAAGAAAGAAGAAAAGGAAAAAAAGAGAATAATAAAAAGATATAGGAAAAGAAAAAGAAAGAGAAGAGAAATAAAGCAAAGAGGAGAATAATAAAGAGCTTCTAGATTTTAATTCACCGCCACCCCCACCCCCACCCCCCTTGAATGATTCTAGTTCGCTGTGACAATTCGCGTCTGCGCGTCATATTTCGCGCCAACTCCGAGGGCCTTTAATCAAGCGAGATCGCAACGAGCCGAGACACACCCCGAAGATATTCTCAGGGTTATAACCTATAAACGCTAACTCGTCCTCTAAAGTTGGTACATCGTATCCCGGGGCCGAGAGCTGAGTATTAATTAAAGACACTTGTCGTGATACGAACAAACGCCAATCGGGTGATCGTCCAATTTCGCTCAAAAAAAAAAAAAAAAAAAATAATAAGAATAAAAATAAGAATGAGAATGAAATGAAGAACAGGCGGAATAATAAGAAGAATAAAATGAATGAGAAGAAGTGGAAGAAGAAGATGTCACTCGAGAAGTCGCGTTAAATCTTCCGACTATATAGAGATCGACGTTTGAGAATGTGAGACGTTGACATTACGGTACGATCGATCTTCACGATCAATCATACCGAATCTCCGATCATTATCGGGAGAATTGCGAGGATGAAAAAAGAAAAAAAAAAAAAAGAAAAGAAAAAAGAATTAATTTGCACGGAGAAGAAAAAGAAAAGGAAAAAGAAAAGAAATAAGAAAAAGGAAACGTTTATATTGACCAACGTGATCGAACGAATAAATTTTTGTAATAAAGTAAAATGATTGATTTATATTATATAATCATGATAAAATAATTAATGGATGAAATTACATTAATAAATACGATATAATGATTGTTATTCTCGTAATATGTTTTTTCCTTTTTTTTTTTTTTGTCGAACGAATACACGTAAAACGCGTAAAATTTGTACGATCCAATCATTGTTTATTTCGTAAATTTTTCTTCTTTTCCTTTTTTTAAAAAATATATTTATACGTATTATTAAAATTTCTACGAGAGTTTAACGAGATTGTTTCTTCTTTTTTTTTTTTTTTCTTTTTTTTTTTTAATATACATACGCATGAAATTTATACGACATTGTAATAATTGCTAACTTTTATTTTTTTCTTTTCCTTTTTTTAAATATTTTTTTTACTTTTTTTTCTTTTGTTAGAAATTAATATAACAAATTTTAGAAAATCCAAATTTTATACTATATATATATATATATATAAATGATATAAAACGATCGATAATATTAATATCAATCTTCTTTTATATCAATCATTCATATAGATCCTTCAAAATAAATTCTTATTCTCACGTTTCGTATCGTATATAGATGTACTTAGATACATAATCATATAGATAAGCATGCTCACGTGTGTTGTATCTGCAGTACATACGACGCTCAGCGTTAAAGAGCCTCTCGCAATATCGGAGGAAGTAAGAGGTCAGAGAGCGAAACTGCCAGGACCTGGAGGATACGGAGAGTGTAATGTAAACTAATTAGCAGCGAGTCTACGGCAATTAAGGCCGGTGGAGTGGCTCGCACTGACATTCCACCGAACAACCTCCTCCTCTTCTTCAACCTCCTCATCGTCCTCATCATCGTCGTCGTCGTCGTCGTCGTCGTCCTCCTCCTCATCGTCAACGTCGTCGTCGTCGTCGTCATCATCGTCATCGTTGTTGTCGTCGTCGTCGTCGTCGTCGTCGTCGTCGTCGTCGTCGTCAATGTTATAGTCGTCGTAGTTGCGTTCTCTTCAGTCTCCACTTCGACGACAACGAGCCATTAGATTTCGTCGAGATCGAAACCTGAGTTGCTAACTTTTCTTGCTATATTTCTCTATCTATGTATGTATGTATATATATATATATATATATATATATATATATATATAAATATATATGTATGTGTGTATTGATTTTCTCATACGTTCGATAATGAGAACAAGAGTAAGCTTAAAAACGATTTTTCTACTTATCTATCACACGAGTAATTATTGTTCTTCCATACGAATGATTCCATGCACTAATGAGAAAACTCATTCGAAATTATACGACTTATTCGTAATATCGAGTTCGAGATATTTCGATGATCGATTTTTCACAAAAGCTTTCGATACTGTCACGATGATCATTTTTTTCTTCTTCTTTTCTTTTCATTTCTTTTCTTTTTCTTTTTTTTTTCATTTATACCTAATAAAGAACAATAATTATTATGATCGTCGAAATAGATTCTGTTAAATTATAAAAATTCTAAACTTGTCAATTGATAAACAAATTGACGATTATTATTAGTTCTAAATATATCAAATCGTTTGATTTTGATCAGATCGATTAATGTAAATAATTAGAGTAACATTAATTTAGATTAAATGAAATCATTCGATTCGTTGGCAAAAAATTTCGTACGTATCTTTTAATTAGTATTATGCTATAACGTACATGATGCACGTCTCATTTCATTATTAAAATAATAATAATAATAATAATAATAATAATAATAATAATAATGATGATGATGATGTTGATGATAACGATAAGGAAATAGTAATGGAAGAAAACGAAAAGCAAAAAAAAAGGAAGGAGAAAAAGAAAAAGAAGAAAAAAAAAGGAAAAAAAGAAAAAAAGAATAGAAGTGAAACAATTCAATCGGATATTATCAAACGAAAGAATATCAAACGTTATTTGAACTTTGATCCTTTGCTAATTAGCTAAGCCGATAGCTACATACATAGTTAGGCCCCGCCGAAATAACGTTCGCGGTCGACGTATCGTCGGCATTAACGGCGTATGTAGATATAACTACTTGTTCGCGTACGATCGTTAAGCTCTCGCGTCTATAACACGTGTTTACATCTAAACGTAACCGTCGTCGTAATGACGAGGCTTGATTAACAGTTCGGGGTTTGCGTTCGCGAGCGCACACAGTTAACCGCAGAATGGAATTGCGGCTTGATGGGAGCCTAAAGGATGAAACAAAATCCAGAAATAAATTTTCCCAAAGAGAGAGAGAGAGAGAGAGAGAGAGAGAGAGAAAGGGCGATAGAGGGAGAAAAAGAGAGAAAGAAATCGTATCGCTCGAATTCGTATCGGAATCTATAGGGAAGAGAGAAAGAGAGAGAGAGAGAGAGAGAGAGAGATAAAATCATGATAATGATTAAATCGAATTTAAATGGAAATTACTTAAATATTTTAACATCACAGTAGACATTTTTACCTTTAAGATTCGTTAAATTTAATCGAATTCCATTGGAATGAACTAATTTATCAATTTGGTAAAATATGTACCTATACACTCACACGTGCACACACACACGCGCGCGCGCCCGCGCGTGAGTGTTACGTCATATATACGTATATACGTATATATGTATATATGACGTAACTAAATTCAAATTGGTATATTAAATGAAAACTATGAATTAACATCGTAGACAAAATCTCTCTCTCTCTCTCTCTCTCTCTCTCTTTTTCTCTTAAGATTCGTTAAACTCAAATCTTATTCCATTGAAATGACAATAATTAATTCACTTCAATCTATGACGTAAATTAGAGAGAAAGAGAGAGAGAGAGAGAGAGAGAGAGAGAGAAAGAGAGTTAAAGTCATGATAATGATTAAATCGAATTTAAATGGAAAATACCTAAATATTTTGACATTACAATAAATATTTCTATTCTTAAAATTTGTTAGATTTAATCGAATTCCATTGGAACTAAACAATTTATCAATTTCGTATGGTATGTAACTATCTATCTATCTATCTATCTATCTATCTATCTATCTATCTCTATATATATATATATATATATGTGTGTGTGTGTGTGTGTAACTAAATTCAAATCGGAATATTAAATGATAACTACGAAATAATATTACAATCAAAATTTCTCCCTTAAGATTCAATAATAATTGATTCGATGTTTACCTATGACGTATTTATGACGTAAATTAGAGAGAGAGAGAGAGAGAGAGAGAATTAATATCATGATAATTATTAAATCGAATTTAATTTGTAAAAATATAAATATTTTAACGTCACAATAAATATTTCTCTTTCGTTAAGTTTCATTGGATTTAAATCTTATTCCATTGAAATGATAACAATTGATAACATTTCGATGGTTATCTCTCTATTTATTTGATATAAGTCTCAATAGATATGAAATGACGTACATTATTGTAGAGAGAAAGACATATTTCAAACGCAAAGACGAATTGTATAATGAAACGCAGAAGTAAGATTAATTAATTGCCTACTGATAAACAGTGCCAATGTAAATCCGTAATACGATCTATGTGATATAAATCTATATAAATATTATTCTCTCTCTCTCTCTCTCTCTCTCTCTCTCTCTATTTTTATCTATTTATTCTCTAGACACATTAGAATGTATCATATTTTATTCATATCCATAGAAACGAATTGGTACTGTGCCTGTGAAAGTCTGCCGTTCGAGATATCGCACAAGAATGTCATCGAAAATTTGTATCCGAATATATATTTTAACGTAATATAGATACGAACGTTCGTTCGATATTGATAAATTAAAATAATACTCGTTAAAAATGAACAAAATATTTTCTAACATATTAAAAAGTTCATTCACCAAACGAACGAACGTTTAAAAATTTAACGAACTTAAAACTAACGTTTTTATTTATCTTTAAGTACAAGCTTGAATATTTTACTTACCGTACGTATGTATGTAACAAATGAGAAAGAAAATGTCATGGAAAGAAGGAAGAAAGAAGAAAAAAAGAAAAAGAAATAAAGTAAAAGAAAAAAAGAAAGAAAGAAAGAAAGAAAGAAAAATGAGCTCAATTCGTACAATTTTTATATTCATGAATTTCGTTAATATTAAGAAGCTCATTAAGTTAATCGTCACGAACCATCGTCCGTAAAAGTATCTACTCTCGCAGTTTACATTGGATTTCGCAAATGATTTCGTTAATTTCGGCCAATTTCTGTAAGAGGGTGGGAGCGAGTTGGGAAGGGTGAGAATGGTGGTATGGGAACGAAGCCAGTTGACGTTTATAAATCGTGATGAAACATTAAAAGAAGATAATTTCAACTAAACTCGAAGAGACGAATCTCGGTTAAATAAACACTTTTTCGTACTGTTTACATAAAGAAAGAAAGAAAGAGAAGAAGATGGAGAAAGAGAGAGAGATAGAGAGAGAGAGAAAGAGAGAAAGAGAGAATAGGAAGGTCCATACATCAGACTTGGAGTCTGGGGTTTTGCGGTAAAAGGATTAGTCGGCGCAACGAACAATTTAATTCCCTTCTACGAAACTGTAACGGCACGTCGTACCAACTACAAGCTAATTAACTTACTTACTCTCAGGTTAGAACGTTAGAACACGGTCCTACGTTCAAATACCGGCGACGATCATTTTACATTTCCGCAACAATCCATTTGATTCGTCATTGATGTTGTTTAAGATTATATTTCAAATTTTACGAGATATATATATATATATATAT
>NC_062190.1:7136269-7161269 GCF_912470025.1 Vespa velutina | reverse complement strand
ATTTAATCGATTTAATAAAAAAAAAAAAAAAAAATACGATTGCTCTGATCTCCCTTTATTGCGGAATTATTATTATATCAAGAAGAAAAACGTAACGTTGAGTTTACAATTGATGATCATTTACAACGTTGTAAATATTGTAAATCCTTTAAAATCAAATCCGATTGTTTTTTAACTTCGATTGTTATCTTACATTTTACATTTTCAAAATCTAATAAGATATTAATTAAAGTATCGTTATCTAATGTAAAACAAAATTTCAAATTTCTTAACAATAAATTTACGTTTGATTTTACTTTTAATTCGCAAATATGTGATTACAAAAACAAAAAAAAACAAAAAAAAAAAAAAAAGGAAGAAACAACAAGAAAAAATTTCGCGAAAAATCCTTCGATTTTTCATGAAAATGATGAATTTGATTTTATTCAAGTTTGAATTTGACCTACAATTGCGTCAATTTGATTTCTAAAAAGGTTCAATTAAACAGAATACGAAATCTGTACTCTCAATAGAAATTATCGTCATTTTATTATTGAATTTTTTCTTTGAACGATACTTCCCAATCGTGCTATAGATTATTGTACTCTGAAAAAAAAAAAAAGAAAAAAAAAGAAAAAGAAAAAAAGGAAAATAAAATACATCGACGAGACGTATATTTCCTGTCACAAAATATTTCAACCGACGTCTCGTATGTATGTCACGTATGATATATACATCAACGAAGTCAACAAAATTTTCTCGATTTAATTTAGATTTACTCTTTGTACGATAATTAACGTACTCTTGTATAGTAACGCTTTGAAAGTGCAATAACTCGATAGAAGGTATTTCTTGATAAAAAAGAAAAATAAAAAAGAAATAAAAAGCCTCCCCCTGCCCCTTCCCCTGTGTCAAGATGGACAGGCGATAAGGATTTGTTTACGAACTACGACGAGGATACAAGATCTCTTTGAAGTGTTTTCACATCAAAATTCGAACCGCATTGTTGCAAACAATCCCGCCAACTTTACGATACAATACGATATTTTTCATATTACATTATATCAATCATTTTCATATACATACGTATAGAGGAAAATAATCGCAAATTTTATTCCGTACAAAGCAACGAACAATTTATTGCAAAATTATGGCGTCGCTACGAGTTTAACGATATTTACGGTTTACATTTCTTAAAGGATGCTTAGAAAAATATCCTCGCTAGGGATTAACGAGAGATCAAATGTACTAAAGGAGTCTTGAATAGATTAAGAAAAGGAAAAAGAAAAACAGAACAAAAAAAAACAAAGAAAACAAAGAAGAAGAAGAAGAAGAAGAAGAAGAAGGGAAAAGAAGAAAATGATGGCGCTATAAGAAAAAAAGAAAGGTGAAAATAAACGAGACGACATCATGGAAGAAAGGAAGAAAGAAGGATGGAAGAAAAAAAGAGAGAAAAAAAAAAAGAGAAAAAGACGAAAACACTTTGAAGATAAAGATTTGTAGTAAAGTAGTTCTCGATGGTAGAGGAAGTGGATGTGGATATGGATGAGAGAGAAGAAAGGTGGGATAGAGGGGATAGAAAAGGGAGATAAAGAGAGAGAGAGAGAGAGAGAGAGAGAGAGAAATGGTATAACTAATTCAATCGACGATAAACGCTCACTCTAAAACGATTTCGTATTTTAATGCTTAGTCGACGTTAAGACGCGACATTTGTTAGTATTCGTTCGATCTCGTTGCTTGGCAATAAATTCAAATCGATCTATTATAATTTCTTCCCCTTCTCCAATTCACTTCCATCCTTCTACGCTCCCCTCCCACGATCCTCATCTTTTATCCGCGACGAGACGAATATAATAGAGAGAAGTCGATTGATCCCAACGATTAGTCTACCAATTAACTCAAAACCGAAGATATTGATCTTCGTTTGAATAAACGTCGGGGTATTGTTAAAATCACGAAATCTAGTGGTTTCACGGTTAGACGACGATCATAAATTTTGACTAATGGCCGACGAGAAGTAGAGAATTTAACGGGCATTAAGCCAAGATGGAAGAGCCATGAAATCGTTTAAATGCGCTTATAATATTTTCTACATGTACCTATTTGTCCGCTTGAGTGTGTATACGTGCATGTTCATATTTATGTATTTGTATACGTGCGTACGTCTCTCTCTTTCTCTCTCTCTTACTCTCTCTCACTCTCTATCTATCTATCTATTTATTTTTGTTTCTTTTTCATTACCTCTTCTTCTTCCTCTCACTGTCTCTCTCGCTCTCTCTCTCTCTCTCTCCCTCTCTCTCACTCATTATCTCTATCTCTATCTTTCTCCCGGGGCACGCATTTTCCACGGCACGAGCTTAACCAATGTCACGATGCTTGTATTTCCCATGAATAGTTCATGAGCCTGGTGTCACCTACACAACAAACTCGTGCGGACGTAAGTGCGTTTGTTTCCTGTCTCATATAAATCAGAGTGTGTTGTGCTTGAAAATCGCGTCCCGCGAGCGTTTTGTAAACAACACTCGCGCGACACTCGCGAATAATGATAATAATAATAATAATAATAATAATAATAATAATAATAATAATAATAAACACTTGAGAGAAAGAAAGAGAGAGAGAGAGAGAGGGAGAATGTAGGAACGTAGTCTCTACCGTGAAAAAACTTTTTCTTTGATCCTCGAGCGAATTAAAAAAGAGAAAAATAAATAAATAAATAAATAAATAAATAAATAAATAAGTAAATAATGAAAATAAATATATAAAGGGAAAAAATTGAGAGAAGGAATAATGAAATAAAAGTACGAGTATTAAAAGGGTGACCGACGATATTTCGTATATCTTTTTTTTCCTCTTTCTTTCTTTTTTTGGTTTTTTTTCTGTTTTTTTTTTTTTTTTGTTTATTATTCCTTTTTCTCTTTTCTCTGCGACGAAAAGCACTTTTTTTTTTTAAAAAAGTAAAGAAAAATAAGAGAGCATAGAAAAAGGACATGTAGAAAGAAAAAACGGAAAGAAAGAAAGAAAAGAAAGGAAAAATGAAAACAAAAATAATGCTCCCCATTTTATTTTGTCTCGATGAAGAATGACACGAGTTAGAACATTTTCTTTCCCTTTAATTTTCTTTTTCCTTTTCTCATTCTTCCTTTCTTTCTTCTTTTATTTTCCTTTTTTCTTTTCCTTTTTTTTTTTTTCCTTTTCTTTTCTTTGTTTGTTTTTACCTTTTGACTTTTTTCCTTTAATTCTTTTCTTTTTCTTTTCATTTCATTTCTTTTTTCTTTCTTTTTTTTTTCTTTCTTTTTTTTTTTTTTTCAAACAACGACCTAGTCGAGCATGAAAAATTGAAATCGAACGACCGAGAAAGACGCGTCTGGCGTAGGAAAAGATTTTGAAAACATTTCGCAACGTTTGCATATACGGGATTCCCGTCAACGAGACTCCAGGGCTTTTCCTCTAACGACGGATTTTTCTTCCAGGAGCAAAGCAAACACGTACTCCCGCAAAGAAACGAAACGATCGAGAAAAGAGAGAAAGATGGAAGATATGAGAAAACTTTACTTGAATATTATCCTATTCTTTTTCAAGAATGGATAGAAATGGGAGAGGGGAGGGAAGAATGAAAAAAACAAAAAAAAAAAAGAAAAAAAGAAACGGAAGAAAAGGATTTTCAAAGGACGCACGCGCGCGCGCGTCAATTTCGTACGTATAAAAAAAGAAGAAGAAAAAAATTCCTTTAAAATAAACTTAATTTAATTGTATTTTATTTTATTTTTTTTTTCACAATATTCATATTTTATTATAATTTATACAAAATTTATTTATATATTAAATTTGAATTTAATATTAAATAAGAATTTTTTTTATATAATTATAAATCATAAATTGATAAATTGATAAATTGATAAATCATAATGTGTACGTTTGTATAAATGTGTGTGTGTGTGTATGTGTGAGAAAGAGAGAGAGAATAAAATTCTTTTAAACTAAAATTAATTTAACTATATTTCATTTTTATTTTTTCACAATATGCATACTTTATTATAATTTATATAAAGTTTATTTATATATTAAATTTGAATTTAATGTTAAATAAGAATTTTTTTTTATATAATTATAAGTCATAAATTGATAAATTGATAAATCATAAAGTATACGTGTCCGAGAGAGAAAATGTGTATTTGAATGAACGAATGTGTATGTTGTTGTTTGCGTTTGTATATGTATGTTGATATTTGTGTTTTTGTATGCGTATATCGGAATATTATATTCTCCAAAAGAATATTTCTATGATTAATTCATATTTCGTTTTTAAATAATATTATTTTAATTTTTTTCAAATATCTCAATTAAATTATCTACTTTAGCTCATTGCAATCTATTATATAACAAAAATTTATTTTTCCTTTTTAAATCTTAAAAACGCGAACAATTTGTATATGAATCATATATATACATATATATATATATAAAAAATTATGCATGCAACGTTGAAAAACGTTGATTTCACATTCGAATGGTAATACGATTTCGATGAGGAGAAAAAAAAACACACACACACACTCACAGAAAAAAAAAGAAAAATAAATAATAATAATAATAATAAAAGAGTCAAAAAAAAAGAAAAAAAAAAAAAGAAAAAACAAAAAAACAAAAGAAAGACACGAACGTAACAAAATTTTCGCCATCGACACGTTTGTAATCTTTCCTTTTTGTTTTTCTTTTTTTTCTTTTTCCTCTTCCTTTTTCTTTCGTTTCTTGCAATAATAAATCAATTAGAGAAAGAGAGAGAGAGAGAGAGAGAGAACAACAAAACAAAAAAAAATAGATCATCGACCTGACAAACGTGATCGTTAAATCGTTGTTGCGAGAGGCTAGTCGCGTTTGCGTGTGAATTACTCCACGTTGTTGTACTTCATTTCAACGGCCAAGATTAGAATGTGAAACAATACACGTTGGGAAACAATGAGCGACAATGAACGAGAAATGTGGGTGGACATGGCCGGTCGACTAGACATGCCTACGAAGAAATTCAACTCCATTCTCGATGTTTTAGCTCCTGATGCTAAGCGGTTAAAAGGCAAAAGCAAGACCGTTTGGTCTACTACACAAGCTGACTACTGGTCTGGTTGTTCGTGTAACAGGAAGCTGTGACACGTTTATTTCCTCTTTCTCACTCTCCCTGACTCTCCCTAACTCTCTCTCTCTCTCTCTCTCTTGCTTCTATTTCTTTCTTCCTTTTTTTCTGAACGACTGTTGCTTGAAAAAAAAAAGAAAAAAAAAAAAAACAGAAAAAAACAAAAAAAGAATAACAACGATGAGAGTTCGAAAGAATTAAACTGTTACAGGAAAATTCACTAGTCAAATAAATAAAAGATGTTATTTTTCTTTTTTCTTTTCTTTTTAATTTTTTTTTTTTTTTTTTTACGCAATCGTTTCCATCATCATTTCATTTTTTTTTTTCTTTTTTTTTTTTTTTGTTAAGTATACAAACAAAACTTTACCTATCAATCTCAAAATCGAACGTAACCAACGTGACATACTAATTTCATACTAATTTCAATTAACTCGATACTTTCAATACTTTCTATTTAATTAAACTAAATCATAGTGAATCGTATTGTTATACTAATGTATTTGATTAACCCGTACGTAATGTAAATCTTTTTATTATTTAATGTACTTAACGTACTTAACGTAATATTATATTATAGTATTCTATCGAATAAATAAATAATCACAAATAAGTAATCACGAAATTCTCAGTACGTTGTAATTAAATAACCCAGAGTATAATTATATCTGTACAACGGAATAACATAATATTACATTATACTATACTATTCTATTAAATACAGTACACATTCTAATACATACTTAAATATAACACAAGATTCTCGATATGGTAGAAATTAATGTGATAATGTAATGGTATATTATTTAGAATGATTAGTTAATTAATTAATTAAAGATATTTGAAACTTTTGGAACAAGATCTTCAGATTGAAATGAAAAATGTTATTATATGATATTTGAGAGAATCGGAAAAGACAGTAAGGTCGATTGAGAGAGTAGTCATGGTGTACCGGAAGTAAACGTATTCAGAATGACGAGACAGAGAGCAAGCGTCGGTTTATCCATTCCAGACAATGACGATGGGGCACCATGATGCAAACCGTGTGTCCATAGAATTGAACTCTCTCTCTCTCTCTCTCTCTCTCTCTCTCTCTCTCTCTTTCTTCCTCATACATATGCTATCTCTATCTCTCATATACATATATATATACTCGCTCATTCTCTCTTTGGTCGACCCCTTTCGTCCGTAGCTGCCGTCTATCTCGAGAGCCAGTGTACTCTATTGAATTACACTGGAGACCGACTCTCGCTTGTAGAAACGCACGCGCGCAAATACATCTATGTTGTGTTGTATACATACATAAATGCATGCATACACGCATTCATACATACATTGAGAGAATATAAGAGGGAGAGAAAAAAGAGAGAGAGAGAGACAGAGATATATAAAGACTTATACACGACTTGTACAGCCAACGTTAGTACATACTATTCGGAATGGTTGTTACCAGTCTGTGTTTGCATGCATTTTTCTTTCCCTCCAACCCTAATGCTTGATGTCCTCGTGACGGCGTTCTTTCACGCTCGTCCAATCGGAAAAATTTACAAGCCCATGGATCCCGATAAGAATATCAACGTTGATAACTTCGACGTGTATTAATATTTCTTTTCTTTTTCTTCTTCTTTTTTTTTTGTTTTCTTTTTTTTTTTTTTTTTTTTTCTTTCTTTTCTCCTTTTCTTTTCATTTGGGACTATTATTAATGCATCTCGATGTTTAACCCGTGATCATTTGCAAAAAATATAATATAAAGGAAAAAGAAAAATGAAAGAAAAAGAAAAGAACGAAAGAACGATCGAAATGTCGACAATTGTTATCGAATATTTATTTGTTATCAATATATTTTCAATGAGATCAATTTTACGAACGATGATAATAATAATAATAATAATAATAATAATAATAATAATAATAATAATAATAATAATGTGTTCCGTATGTGAAATATAAAAATAAATTTGTAATATATTGTTCTATTATATTTTAAATACATTATGTTTTAATTACATATAGTCATATTATTTGTTAAATACACACATATATATATATATATATATATATATATATGGTAAGTGTAATGTACGTATGATCAACGATGATGATATCACCGAAAGACGAAGAACTGACCGACCGATTGATATTCGTTCGTGCGAGACTACAAACGCCGCGAAATTGCAAATCCACTCGATTGATCCTCCGAATGAATATTTAAGCCCACCCATCGCTAACACCAACACCAACAACAGCAGCAGTAACAGCAACAGTAGTTAGCAGCACCCACCATCACTAACACTACTATAATCACACACATGCAACAGAGCCGTCACCGATGCCAATACTCTTGGTTGTCGTCGAGCGTAACGTACGAAGACAACCAAATTGTTCCTTCATTGGCATTCGCCGGAAAAAGGGACTTTTTCGGTGATTTATTTCTCCTCCTCCCATTTGCCTTCTCTTTATCGAATCTCTTTACCATTGCTTCTCTCTCTCTTTCTCTCTTTTACTATATTTCCCTCTCTATTTCTCTTTCTCTCTTTCTCGCTTTTGCTTTTTCGAAACGTTTAATCAACGTTGATTATTCGATATTCGTTTAAAAAAATAATTTCATCAATTTCAAAATCGAAAAAGAACATTCCCTCTTTTTTTTCTCTTTGCCCACCATTTTAATAGTATTAAATTTGTATACAATTAATCAATCGATCGTTCTTTTTCCTTTCTATTTTTCTCCCTTCTCTCTTTTTTTTTAGCTTTAATCCAAACCGAGACAAAAACGAGCGCGAAGGATTCTGTAGAAATATTCTTTTTTTGTTATGTTAAAGACGAAAAAGAAGAAGAAGAAGAAGAAGACGACGACGACGAAAGAGATAACAAACGAAAAAAGAAAAAGCAGTGAAAATAAGGAAGAAAAATAAATGAAGAGAAAGAAAAAAAGGAAAAAAAATAGATTCGTAAATATAAAAATGTGGGATTTATCAGGGGAAGGAGAGAAATAAAAATTGGCAAAGAGATAGGATCGTCGGACATTTTTGAATATTTTTGAAGCACTTTGAAGATAAATAAAAATCTCGTTATCGTGATGTTTCATCGTTCTATCGATGATACGTACGTATCAGCTCACGAAATCATATTCTCTCTCTCTCTCTCTCTCTCTCTCTCTCTCTCTCTCTCTCGGCGAATATAATGAGAAACGTATACGAGAGCTATCGGTGGTGTTGCACTTGAGAAATTCGAGACTCGCAATTCCGTGGGAAACCAGAAAAGCCTTGCCCATAACTTCGAGCTCGAGCTTAATTCCGGCACAATCGTAGTTCGGAGTATCAATTTCAATCGGATATCGCGGAGTTTGCCAAATACGGTAGACATAAGTGATTTAATTGGAACTTGGCGAATTTGGCAAGGAAAGATCATCGGGCGAACGTCTGTTACGTCTCTTCGTTCTATTCCCCCCCTCTCCGGCCCCTCGATTTCCCCCATTCATTTCAACCCTCTCTTTCTGCTACCATTCGTACGGTATCTCCTCGTCACCCTCATCCCGACTGCTCTCCTTCTTCCACGTTCTAACTCTCCTATAGTCCTATGACCCAACCCTTTCCATCTTTCTCCTCTATCTCGTCCTCTTCCATTTTCCAACTATGAATATTAATCTCGAAACGAGACGGAATCGAGCGCCCGGTTTCCTCAATCAATTTATCTAAAGAAAATTTGTCGTTACTTGCCGACCGACAAATATCTGTCGGGATTTGTTAACGAAATAGAAAGAGAGAAAGAGAGAGAGAGAGAGAGAGAGAGAGAGAGAGAGAAATACAAAAGAAAGAAAAAAAAAGAAAGAGAGTATTTGAGAAAAAAAGAAACAGAGGAGATACATAAAAAAAAAAAAAGAGAAAAATAATAATAATGAATTCTCGGAGACTCCGTTGTCTGGAAAAAAAAAGAGATATGTATATATAAGAAAGCGAGAAAAATTTCTATTCAGTCGTATATATATACATATATATGTGTGTGTGTGTGTGTAAATATATCTATGTATGTATAACGCGTTCCATAAAATCTCTCCAACAGTTATAGCAATAGCGGTAGGAGTAGTAGCAGTAACAGCAATAGTCAATGGAACCAGCAGCTAGCAGCAGCAAACAGCAGCAGTACTAATAGCACTACTACTACCACCAACAGCAATAGTATCAGCAGTAGTAGCAGTAGCAGTAGCAGCAGCAGTAGCAGTAACAGCAATAGCGCACGGTTAACAATGCCTTTATCCACGCTCGCGACCAACGCCGAATCAACGAGAAGAGACGGGGCCGCTTGTAGAACGTACGCTCACGCACTCGACTTCCCCTCGTCGCGTCGTGCGTCTGTCGAAAGGAGGAAAGGAAAGAAAAAAAGAAAGAGAGAAAAAAAAAAAAGGAAAAAGGAAGGCGGGATGGAGAAATAAAAAAAAAAAAAAAAAAAGAAAGGAAGAAGAAAGAAGGAAAGAAAGAAAAAAGAAAAAGAAAGGAAGGAAGGAAGGAAGGAAGGAAGGATAAGAAGAGAAATAAATAAAAAAATTACGACGCGTGAGGAGAAGACGATGCATCTGTATTCTATTTATTCGAATATGAATATACGTAAAGTTACGTCGTCGTCGTCGTCGTCGTCGTCGTTGTCGTTGTCATCGTTGTCATAGTCGTAGTCATCCACCTCCTCGACGTCGTCGTTTCTACGACTTCGCGATTGATAACGCGAGAGCGAAGAATAGAAGAAGGTGGGAGCGGAGGGCGGGGGGAAGGGGTGACGCGGGAAAAAAAGAAGAAGGAAGAAGAGGAGGAGGAGGAGAAGGAGAAGGAAAAGAAAAGGAATGAGAAGGGTAGGAAAGAGGTAGGGGGCAGAGAAAAAAACGGGAAAGAGTAAAAAGACTATACGAGAGAGAAAGAGAAAGAGAAAGAGAAAGAGAAAGAGAAAGAGAAAGAGAGAGAGAGAGAGAGAGAGAGTGAGAAAGAAAGATAGGGTGGATTTGAAAAGAGAAAGCGAGAGAAGCTCACGGAGTGCGAGAGCAAATGAACGAGAAGTGTGGGGTGGAAAGAGTTCGAGGGAGTTGGAAAGGGGGTGGAACGGGCGGGGGCAGTAGCGGTAGCGGTACGGGGGTGGAGGATAGGGGGGAAGTATTGGAGTAGAAGAGGGAGAGGAGACGTGACGCGTGGCATCACGTGGTGTATTGATCGTCTCGCAGCATCCGCGAGAGCCATTCCGGCTGCCAACCTTCCCTACCTACCCCAAGCACTACCCCTTCCCCTCCCCACTTTCCTCTCCGTCTAGCCGCGCTTGCAACCCACCCCTCTTCTCTCTCGCTCTCTCTCTCTCTCTCTATCTCTCTCTCTTCAGTACCACTACCCTCTACCACCATCAGCACCACCAGCAGCAAACAGCATCCTCCAGACTGCCTCCATTCTCCTCCGTCTCCCCCCTGTTCCCTCCTCCACCAATCTCTCAACCCCTCAGTCACTACTACTGCTACTGCTACTGCTACTGCTACGTCTACTACCATTACTACTACTATTGCTCCTACTACTACTACTGCTACTGCTAGTACTAGTATAGCTTCCATCACTACCACCAGCCTAACCCTCGTCGTCGGCAACTGTTCCTGCAACAAACCACCCCCGCAATCCTCCGACCCTCCCCAACCGAAAGCCCGTCAGACATCCATCCTCGTGTATCCACCGAGTTAATTATTAAATGCATCGTCGTGCCTGCCATCCTCTGCGGACTTCCAACCTTCCAACCAGCCCCCATTGCCTCCCTACCGACCGCCTTCCCTCTACCCCCCCTCCGACCCTCCACCCATTCCCTTTTCCCACTTTCCTTCCTAACCTTCTACCCAACCGTTCTATGTACATACGTACGTTTGTCCTACAACAACTATCTACGTGTCTTTCCTTTTCATCCTGGAAAAGCCTTCTTTTTCTTCGAAACTTTCGAATGTTTGACTTGGAACTATATCTCATATTTCTGTTTGTCTCTATATCTATCTTTCTTTCTGTTCTCCACCCCCGTCCCTCCCCACCTTCTCTCTCTCTCTCTCTCTCTCTCTCTCTCTCTTTCTCTCTATTTATTTATTTATCTATCTATCTATCTATCTCTCTTTCCGTTTCCATTTCTTCTCTTCGATTTTTCTTTCGAATTTCATTGATTTGCGCGATCGAACAATATTATACGTCTCTTCAAAAATCTATCGTTCTCGTTTGAGAAGAAAAAATTCTTTCAAAGATATTCGAAATAGTTGAGATGATCGCCTATCGCTAACCTGTTGAACGGTTTACGCGCGGAACGTTTTCTTTATGCAAATGCGATACGAACGAGTTAAATACGTTTCTTCGTCGGGAAACTGAAAAATCATCTAATAAGAAAACGAAAAAAAGGAGATGACGAAAAAGAAAAGAAAAAAAAAAAAAAGAAAAAGAAGAAGAAAGAAGGAAGAAGATGGGAGGGAAAAAAATCAACGAGCGGAAAAACAACTTTACCGAGCTCTCATTTCCGTTACCGTGTTATAATGCGAAAGTAGCACGAATTGGGGGAAGGTAATCGAGGGAGTGGGGGGGGGGGGGGGGGAAGGAGGGAAAGGAAAAAAGAAAAAAGAAAAAGGATAAAAGAAAGAAAATGGAGCAAAAATGAAAATGGTCCGAGAATGTTAATTCGTAGCGCTTTTTGCTGAAATTAATTTGCAGAGAAGGAACCTTTCGTCGAGAAACGTCGATAGGAAGCAATCAAAGCGTCGAGGCGTGGCCGATTACGAATTTTCACACGAACTCTCTCTCTCTCTCTCTCTCTTTCTCTCTCTCTCTCTTTCTCTTTCACTTGCATAGGAACACACATGAAAGCACACGAACGCATGGAAGTACACATGCATCTAGTCATTCACGAACTTCACTGAGCGAATTAATCTCCCGTAAGTGTTTCGATCGTATCGATCATGTCGCGTAACCACTGGCCCTCTCGTGTTTTCTACTGCGTGATATGGCCTTTGAATCAAATTCCCACACGCGACGTGCTTCTTTGAACGAAAGAATTACGTAAAATTTAATTCATATGATCGACATTAATATTGAAATTAATAATATCGATATTCGTTAATTTATCTCGTATCGTATCGTAACTTTAAAACTATGACGATAAATTATACAATGAAATTAATATTGGATCGAAGGTCAAACAGAGAGCTTCATTTGTGGATACATATATGTATATATATATACATACATATATATATATATATATATATATATATATATACGTATGAAATGCTAATACTATATCATATTCTTCTTTTGAAAACTGTCGGAAATTTTCGTTGAAATTTCATGAAAACCATATTTCCAGACGCTTTCAAGTGTATCCAAGCGAAAGGATTTTCAGTGACTCCAAGCGTCACGTTAAAATGCAGAAAGTAATTTATTTATAACATTAAACTTTAACTTTAGCTTTTAATTAAATATAATCATATAATATTCATATACTTATAAACGATTTTAAATAAATATAAATATATATATATATATATATATATATATATAGATATAGCTACACACACACACACACACAATACACACACACATTTGTAATATATACGAGATTTACACATATATACATATATATGTACGTACATGTATATACGTCGAAAATATTTATCGATCGAAATCTAAATAAATAAGTTAAGTATTTTAAATTATTCCCGTTGGATGGGTACCTTTTCACGAAAAATAAAAACAAAAAGGATAAAGGAAAAAGAAAAAAAAAAAAAAAAAAACGGAGACAACATCATCACGAAATATTCCCAGAAAAGAAAATTTATAAAATATCTAAAATGTTATAAAAATTTTCGTAGCTTTCAACCTGACGTAGGAGTTGGCATGTTACGTTTATTCTCTTTAAATTTCTCTCTCATGTTATACACTTAAATACACATAGATATACACGGAATGGGGAGAGAGAAAGAAAGAGACAAATATGAAACACTTCTCTCTCTCTCTCTCTCTCTCTCTCTCTCTTTCTATCTCTGTTTATCATTCTCTCTTTCTAACTGTTATACACCTAAATACACATAGATACAGAGAGAGAAAGAGAGAAGTGAATATGAAATATATCTTCTGTCTGCCTTTTTAGCGACATTTGTATATATATATATATATATATATATATATCTACGTCAAACGATATGAAAGTAAGTACTTACATAGAATGAACTAAGCGTCTCTTTTCACGCATAGACGACATTGCCGACCAACGCACAGTGTCAAAATGGTGTAGTTATTGCGCGTCAAAGGCAAGTCGGAACATGAGTTACGAATATGCGAATCGACTGTGTCGTAGTAGTCGATGTAGTCATCGCAATCGTCGAACGGCTTTCGACCAAGTAGTCAAAGAACTGACATTCCGTAAACGTCGAATTGTCGAAAATCGCAAAGAGAGTGGGGAAGCGGTTAGGATGGAAAAAGAGAGAGTTTGATATGGGGTAGAAAGGATCAAAAGGTCATCTCGCTCCTGTTCACGTCCCCATCGTTTTCACGACATCGTCGATTCTCTTTAACGAAAACCTTTATCGAACACTTCTACATTTCGAGATGGACATTTCGATTTACGATAGTACGCGATATTTTTCTTTGGAACATGAACGAAACGATATCGACGAGTGGACCCCTTTCTACCTTTGTTTTTCAATTTCCCAGTGCAAGCTAATTAGCCATTTTCCATGAAAGATAAATAAAACGATGTAGGTACGTATGTATGTATAGCAGACGTGAATCGTTGTAAATTTCGCTCGTGTAAATGTTTCATCGACAAATGAGAGAGATAAAGAGAGAGAGAGAGAGAGAGAGAGAGAGAGAGAGAGAGAGAAAGAAACAGAGAAAGAGAGAGAGAAACAAAGAGATATACTAAAGCGTGGACTGAAACAGGTGCGCATGGGAAAATCGAGGTCGCCTCTTTAAATCGGTCACTCGTTGCATCATAGGAAAAACTAAAATATATATATGTATATAGATATAACTGTAGATGTAACTGTATAAAATATATATATATATATATATATATATATATAACTGTAGAGCAGATTTCGTCGAATTGTAAATAAATACATGTAACTGTGTATCTACGTATGTATGTGAATGTAAAAAAAAAAAAATATCGCCTGATTAAATAAACATATGAAATAAATACAAATGTTTACAAGAATATGGACAAATAAACGATGAGAAAAAAATCAAGGTAAACATAAGAAATATAAAGACAAAAAGATATACGTACATAAATGCATACGTGCATATATATATATATATATATATATATATATATATATATATATATACTATATATTCTTGACCTGAGCGAACACGAAAGAAGATACCCATCTCGTGGGCAGCATCCGTGCCACTCGGGAAAAAGTGCACGAGAAATCTCACTCGTTTCGATCGGATCTTGTCGATATTAGAGAGACAAGGAGGTGAGAGTAAGCGGAGAAGAGAAGGAAACAAGATCGTGAAGCATCAAAGAGTCTCTCTCTCTCTCTCTCTCTCTCTCTCTCTCTCTCTACATCTTTCACATATACACATACATAGAAAGATACTTCCCAAAGATAAGTACCTCGTATAAGACAGAAACGCGATCATTGTAGAGAAAAAAGTGAAAGAGAGAGAGAGAGAGAGAGAGAGAGAGAGAAAGGTCTGAAGAGTTGTAGATAGAGAAGGAAGGAAAAAAGAGAATAAGAGGAAGGAGACGAAGAAGAAAAAGAAGAGGAGGAGGAGGAGAAGGAAGAAGAATAAGTATAAGAAGAAGAAAAAAAAAGAAGAAGTGCTACTCACCCCCTCAAACCGAAAGCCCTCTTTGCCAGCTCCAGCTTGAAGACACTCGGTCAACAAGCGGCAGGAACACCCTAGCAGAGTATCTTAGCCCGTCTTCCAGGCGACGACGCCTTAGATCACAGAGAGACGAAGACAAAGAGAATCCGAGTAAGAAAGAGTAAGAAAGAATAAGAAAGCGTGAGAAAGAAAGAGAGAAAGAAAGACAGAAAGAGAGTAACAGAGTGAGAAAGATATATGTATATACATATATATATATATATATGTATATATATATATATATATATATTAGATTGTTTCCACTGGCTGTTCCTCGCACTCGAGACACTGGCACCCAACGTACCTTCTTCCACGTTCTTCGTCCTCTTTCACTTCTTCCACTTATTTCCCTCCTTCTTCTTTCTCTCTCTCTCTCTCTCTCTATCTCTCTCTCTGTCTCTCTTTCTCTCTTCTCCACCTTTTCTACTCTTTTCCTTAACTCTTCTTCCTCTCTCTCTCTATCTCTTCTTCCTCTTACAAAACGTACACTTTCTCGAGAGACAAGATTAAGGAAGTAGGACGAAATTTTTGTCCTATTTATTTCTTTTCTTATTTTTTGTTTCTTTTTTCTTTTTTCTTTTTTTCTTTTTCTTTCGTTTCCCGTATATTATAAACGCGGACTGTGACAATACCGTACTATAAGTATACGTACATACGTATGTATATATGTATATATATGCATATATATGTATACGTATAAATATATATATATATATATATATATATATATATGTACTTTGAAAGTCGTTGGAAAATTGGATGATCTACGAACGAACGCGACGATACGCGAGAACGAAGAGTACGTAAGCTTCTCCTCCGTATCTCCTTGTCCGTACGACGTGAAAAAGGTAGAGAAAGGGAAGAAGGAGGAGGAGAAGGAAAAAGAGAAGGAGGAGGAGTCTACAGAAAGAGAAAGAGAGAGAGAGAGGGAGAGAAAGAAAATGGAGAAGAGATGCGAAAATTTACGGAGGGAGAGAAAAGAGAGTAAACGAATGTAACTGATCAAGCTATGTTTAGATACCTTAGAGGGTTCGAAAAGAGAGAGAGAGAGATAGAAAGAAAGAAAGAAAGAGAGAGAGAGAGAGAGAGAGAGAGAGAGGAGAAGGAAAGCTGATCGGTTCTCGAGATCCACGATGAGGAAAGACAACGAATAGCGCGAGTGATTTTGGCCAAGTATCTTAGACCAATCGCAAAACGGCTTTCGACAGATCGAGATCGCCATCTCTTGGCGAGTGCCGGCCCATTCTCTTCTCTTAATTAAAAAAAAAAAAAAAAAAAGAAAAAGGGAAAAGGGAAGAAAACAAAAGACGGATGAAAGAAGAGGATAATAGAAGAGAGAGAGAGAGAGAGAGAGAGAAAGAGAGAGTGGGAATGAGAAAAGGGAGAGGGGATAAACATTAATAGACTCATCTCGGTGGGGGACCATCGAACTTGGACGAGTTTCTTAAGACTTACATTTTATTCATTTAGGCGATGCTAGTATGACATTTTGTTGGTAATTTTCTCTCTCTCTCTCTCTCTCTCTCCCTCTCACTCTCTTGTTTTTTTTTATTCTTATTATTTCTATTTATCATCTTCGATATGATTACGATAAGATATCGATGAATATTATCTCGTATGCTTTTTAACGTAGGATCGTTTGTTGAAATAAAAAAGAAAAAGGAAGGAAAAAGAATTGCGCGCCTACGAACGCACGAGTTTTTTATAAAATTTTTTCATCGTGTAAGAGAGAGATAGATAGATAGAGAGAGAGAGAGAGAGAGAGAGAGAGTCAATTTAAATTATTATCTCTATCCTTTATTTCATTTTATTTTGTTCTTCTCATCAGCACAGGAATTTTCACTTATCCTTAGCTCGCACGTATATATATCCAGATTCATATGCATATATATATATATATATATATGTATGTATGTATTTATGTATATATGTATATTTGTATATGTATATATATATATATATATACATATAGTGTTTCATGTACATAGTAAGAGAATCCTCGTAGTATCTCGGTATTGTCGGTACTCACGCTCGGTATTCGTATAACGCCCTCGCGGAACACACGATTAGGTTAAAATGCGCCATGACATTTGTAGATATATACATACATAGATCCGAATGAATATCTCTAATCGCGTTCTACGGACAAAGTTTGTCGGTAGTTGGGCCACCCTCAAATTCGATTTATCCGTACTATTGTGAATTAACTTTAAACGTAGGAAGAATTGCAAAGTTTCTTCTGTTATCGACATATCCGAATACGAATGATCGATCGTGTCCTATTCGTCTACATGCAATAGAAAAGAAAAATATAAATGAAAAAAGAAAAAGAATGAAAATAGATATAGAATAGGATCGTGATAATTTAAGTTTTGTTGATATATTGTTTGTGAAAAAAAAAAAAAAAATCAAAACAAAACAAAATGGAAATAAAAGAAAGAAAGAAAGAAGTAAAAGGTAAATAAAAAAAAAAAAAAAAAAAAAAATTAGATGCAATATATAACTTTCAATAGCTACTATATAATAAATACAATACTCCTAATAAATACAATTAATAACGAAAGTAAATTTGATGGACGGAATAAAATTTCAATATTTTTTTCTTAAACCTCATTAATGTCACGCAATTTTAAAGTTGCTTTTATATATTTCTATATAGATTTGTACATAGATACGTATAGAGAAATAAATTGTATGAGTAAAATAAAATCTTAATTTTTTTCTCCGTTATACCTCGTTGATCTCACGTAATTTTAAGGTCACATTTATATATCTTGTGTATATATATCTTATATATATATATATATATATGTACAGATATATTTAGAAATAAATTTCATAAATAAAATAAAATCTTTTTTCTCAACCCTCAGCAACGTCATGCAACTTTAAAGTTATACTCACGCACGCACGCACACAATTTGTATTCTATTTTTTTATTTTTTTAATCTTATTTCATTTTATCTTCACAAAATTAATAGCATTCTCTAAATATAAATAATATCATAAGTTTGACGTTTTATATATACGAACAAAAAAAAAAAGAAGAAAAAAAAAAGGAGAGAGCAAAAAAAAAAAAAAAGAAAAGAAGTATTAAATTATATTAGAAAGTTAATAACGAATCCGTCGAAGCCATGGAAATGAAGAGAAAAGAGAAGAGAAGAAAAGGAGAGAAAAAAAGGAAAGAGAGAGAGAGAGATAGAGAGAGAGAGAGAGAGAGAGAGAGAGAGTGAAAATGAAAATTAAAAAAAAAAAAAAAGGAAAAAGCAATGTTCGTCCTTCGATTTTTCATTTCCCAATGAGAGGTAACGTTAGAGAACAAGCTTACCCTCTTTGGGCAGTCTTTGCGCGAGCTGACTGTTACGCGTGGATTTCATAACTTAATTGGAAAATTCTGATCCCGACTCTCGGACAATGCTGTGCTCGTGAGGACTTAACAAGCACGGATGGTTCCCACGAGATATCGTGGTAATGAAGAGCTAGAGGCCAACGTAGGTCGTGTTCGCGTGGGTGGCTAGTGACAGAGCGAAAGAGAGAAAGAGAGAGCGAAAGAGAAAGCGAAAGAGAAAGCAAAAGAAAGAGGAGAGAAAGAGAGAGAGAAAGAGAGAGAGAGAGAGAGAGAGAGAAAGAGAGAAATAGCAAGGAAGAGAAAGAGAGAAAGAAAGAGAAAGAGAGAAACGACGATAAGAAGAGTACTGTTAAAATGCGAAGAAGGATGGTGGAAGTGGGAAAAGAGAGATCCGGATTAAAGGAAGATAACTGCATCGTAATCTCCTATCTAAACTTCCCTCGGGAAATACTCTTACCATTCTCGCTTTACTCTTAGCTATGTACAATATATGTATGTATGGTCTATAATGAAAAAGAAGAAAAAAAAAAAAAGAAAGAAAAAAGAAAAAGAAAAGTAAAAAGAACTAGAGAAAGAGAGAGGGAGGATGGGGTAGGATAGAATAAGGTGGGATAGGATAGGCTGGAGAGAGTTAGAAGTAGATTCAAAAAGATTCATCTAATCTCTCTCAATCTCTCTTTTCCTCTCTCTCTCTCTCCTCTCTCTCTCTCTCTCTCTCTCTCTCTCTCTCTCTCTATTTCTTCCTCTCACTCTCTTTCTTCATTTTTCATCTTCCTTTTTTTTTCCGAAGGACAATGATCGAAGGACGTCAAAATGGTTGGGTATACCAAATTCTAGACGCCATTTTTTGTGTCGAGACAAAACGAAAAAGAGAGAAGGAAAACCATGAACTGTAAGAAATAAAAAGAGAGAGAAAGAGAGAGAGAGACTATCACGTGCAAGAGAAATAAAAGACAAAGAGAAAAATGAGAAGGGAAGAGAGAGAGAGAGAGAGAGAGAGAAAGAGAGAGAGAGAGAGAGAGAGAAGGAGGAGGAGGAGGAAGAGAAAGAGGAAGAATGAAAAAAATGAAGAAAAAAGGAACGAGAAGAGAAAAATCTCGACTAGAGCCCCCGGTCGATGTTCCTGTTCCACTTTGCGAAACCTGTAGAATAAACGGTCGCGTTACCGGAGTCGAGAGTCGCGAAATGAAAAGATTCTTGCTGGTTTCTCTCTTTCTCTCTCTCTCTCTCTTTTTCTCTCTTTTTCTCTCTCTTTTTACTCCCCTCCCCACCCCTCTGTATAACGATTTAACGCTCGATCCAATGACGCATAACGCCACTGCTGCTTCGTTTCTCCTACCATTCGCGTTCCACTTTTTCATCTATTAGTCTTTTCGAATACTATTACGCTCGATATATAACGGATTCTATGTGTACTATTTCTAGTTTCTAAGCGCATATGAATGTAACGTACGCGGATGCACATAACGTTGATACGTAGATAGGTACGCATGCATACAAATACTCACAAACATATACATACGTATGTACAATATATATATGTATATATATATATATATATATATATATATATATATATATATATGTAGATATGTACGTATTTGCGTATATACGAGACACTTTTAAAAAACACGAATTTCTCATAGAAATCAAATCAAAGTGATCTCGAGAGTTAGTTTTATGTTCGTGAAAATTTTCAACGTATATACGTACATTTTTTTATGCATTACATACATGTTGATCCGATCATTATTAACATCTTGAATAAATAAATGTTAAACTGTTAATTCATTATCATTTTAATTTTTTTCATTAATGGTCTCTATCGTTTCGATGTGATTGAGAATGCAAATAAAAATAAGAGGAAAAATAAAAATAACAATAAAGGAAGAAAAAGATAGGAGGAGATTCTTATCATTGAGCAAAGGTATTATTGGGAGAAAAAAAACAAAAAAAGAAACAAAAAAAAAGAAAAAGAAAAATAACAATGAGAAAGGAAAAAAAATTAAAAAGGAAAAAAGTATTGTTTGAATTAAAATTGTCATTGGATCAGCCGATCCGTATATCCAAATAACTTCCTTTTAATTGGATCGTATCAATTTACGTAAAGTTTATTACGCAGTAACGTTTTATGATGTTATTAATCGATTTTCATACGTTTAACCGAAGGGTACATTCGCAGAACTATATAAACACGAAAAATATTCAAGCTACCATATTCATTCTTTCGCGTTGCACATACATTTGCGACCTACATATCGTTGAAGCCTTTGTATTGTTTGTATATACCTATCTATCTATCTATCTATATATATATATACATATGTATATATATATACATACATACACACACACGCACACACACACACACACACACATATATATATACATATATATAGATGCATATGACACAACAGCGTTGTTTCGTGTTTGGTTTACAGCACGAAGTTTACCCATTTGCCTCTCACCAACCGTTTTCCACCCTCTTCTCGAACGAGACTACGTACCAGAAACAATATCGGACTACCGTCGATGATTACGCGTTAGGATAATAATAATAATAAATAATAATAATAAATAATAATAATAATAATAATAATAGTTGTAATAATGATAATAATAATAATAATAATAATAATAATAATAATAAATAACAGTAATAATAGTAATAATAATAATAATAATAATAATAATAATAATAATAATCACATCATTATCATCATCATCGAGATAATAAAGCTCGACTCAACAAATCCCCAGGAGGCCTTACTTACTTGCACTCGTTCGATTAAACCAAATAAATTGAACCCGTCGAATGATAAACGTCGACTTCGTTAAATCTTATAAGCAACGACAATGATAATGCAGACACGCAAAATGATTTTTTCTTGTTCGCAATGTACCTGTTTGAAAAGAAAAAGAAAAAGGATAACTAACTAAGTAAAAGAAATCGAATAATTTAACAATGAATTCAATCGAAATTGTGTCGGTGAAATTGAGTGAGAGAAATATAATAAAAAGGCAAACAAACAAAGGAAAAAAGAAAAAGAAATCGACCAATTACGAATGTAAACAATATACTTTTTTTTTTCTTTCATTCTCTGTTTATTCGCGTTCCGTTTTCTTTTTTTTTTTTTTTTTTTTTTTTTTTTTTTTAATTAACGGTATAAATATTTCGTAAAATAAATGATCGGTGCGATCTATCTATAAATATTTTGATCGGTATAAATAAATTAAATCGTCGGATATTTTTTTATTAATTAACATTTCGTAAACATTTCGTAAAATAAATTTGTCGGTGCATTTGATCTATATGAATGATTGAGATTCTGATTTGTGTCAATCACATTACATGTGGACATTTTTTATTATGAACATTGGCCGACAAAAAAAAAAGAGAAAAAGAAAGAAAAAATTACGTAAAAACACCATAATGTGTTAAGGATTAAAAAATACTGATCCAATAAATACCGATCGTAAAGTAAGTATTAAACGGGAAACTATCGATGTTGTTATTTTTATCGTGAGTCGTATGATAACCCAATAAAAAATCAACCGCGATGATTCTTTTCCGTAACTTCGAAAAGCATTGTAGAAATAAAATTTTAAAAATCCTGGTAACATTCGTTTTATATGGGATCAGTTTGCTTATATACGCATAGAACGTTTTATAGTGAAAAAGCTTTCGCTTGAAATATCCTAGGCCATAGTGTATATACTCAGTATTCGACGACAAACGAGATGGGAGATCGTTGAAACTGGAAGTCAAAATATTCAAGTGAACTTTCTAATCCTATTGTCGATTCGTATCCGTAACAACAACAACAACAACAACAACAACAACAACAACAACAACAACAACAACACAACAACAACAACAACAACAATAACGATAACAATGACAACGACAACGACGACAACGACGACAATGGCAACGTAGAAATATATGACATACATATAGATCAATAAAAAAAAAAAAAAAAAAAAAGAACTTATTTGTTGAAAACTAGAGAAAACTGAATTTTCCAGCATTAATCTCCGCATCAATAGAAACTTTTCGATATTGCACGTGTCGAAGAATCTTTTATACGATTCTCTCGATATCACGCTATCGTGTGTCTATCTGGAAAAAGAAAAACGAAAAGAAAATTACAACGAAGCTATCTCATAATATGATAAAAAAAAAAGAGAGAGAGAGAGAGAGAGAGAGAAAGAAAGAAAAGAAAAAAAAAAGGAATGAAAGAAGAAAACAGAAACACTATTATTAATTTAATGAGTATTTTCATTAATTGACGACACCTAATTATTTTGTAAGAAAAAAAAAGAAAAAAGAACTGATACGTGTATGTACGGACATTTTGAACAGTATTTATAATCAAATATCAATATCAGTGATATAAGTGATCGATATAAATAATTAAGTATCAGAGTTGCTTATATATTGTTTTAAGATTTATTATTAATACTGAATAAATAATATTAATAATATTGAATTAAAAATATAAAAAAAAATACTGCTTCAAAAAATAACAATCGAAGAAAAATGTTTGCTAATTTTTGACAACAATAAATTCGTAATAATAATGATCCCATCTAATCCTATAAATATTAAAATCGCTGTTGACCTGATCAATGAATAAACAAATTTCGTATTTTGGCAAACAAAACTCGTATTAAAAATACAGATATTATATTTCGTTTATCTCGTTTTATCAATCGTCGTTATATATCATTAACCTGATAAATGAATGAACAAATTGCTTCTATCATGTCATGAGTTCCTATTAAAAAGACATTACTATTATTATAAATACATATATACGATAATTCGTTTATCCCATATTATCCGATCCCATACATTTGATACTTATTTTAATTGGACAAATGTACGAACAAATTTCTTAACTCTTATTACAGAATACATTCGATATTAAACGATGAGTATTAACATTTTTATTATATATATAATTATTAATTAAAAATTCATTATATCATTCGTTTCAAACGATTTTCATTAATTCCATTTGATTTTTAATCGAAATCGATTACGCATATCATAATTAATAATTTAACGATTTATTTAATACGGATCGTTAAACAGTGAGAGAAAGAAGGAAAAAGAGAGAGAGAGAGAGAGAGAGAGACAGACGGAGAGAGAGAGAGAGAGAGAGAGAGATTGATTAAATATTCTTTTTTTTTCTTTTTTTTTTTTTTTTTTTTTTTTTTTTTAAGAAAAACATTCCGTAATTTCTAAAAATTTCTTAAAAATTCTCTCAATAAAAAATTAATTTCATTGGGTAGGATCCATTTTAAATACTGACAAGAGAATTCTCTTACTACGTAAGTCTCTGTGACATCTGTGACATCAACGACTTCGACGATGACACTCTTTCATGGAATTTACCTAGAACACGAGAGTTTATAGAGCGCGTAAATCGCCCGCGTCCCCATCGCCCTTTCCTCCATCCCCCTCTCCCTTCCGCTACCCCTATCCCATCCACTTTTACCTTCTCCCACAAGCTACCACCAAAATCGTGTCTCGTACGTCAACCTTGATAATACTACTCTGCGCTACTAAAGGACGGACCGTTTCTTCTTACGATTACTACTTAACCTCCACCCCCCACATTCCATCCTCAACCCTAAGAAAGAGGGATGGTGCAATTGAATTAACTTCGTACGATGTTACGATGCCACTTAATTAAACGTCGACGATAAAACCAAAAGTGGTATATACTTCTACAAACGATTATCTTGATGGTATAAAAAGAAAGAGAGAGAGAGAGAGAGAGAGAGAGAGAGAATTAAAAAAGAAAAAATAAAAAAATAAAAAAAATCAGAAAATTGTTACGGATTAAGAGTACGAATTTTATTAATACGCGGACGAAGTTTTGATCGTTAATAAAAATATCGAATTGAAAAAAAAAAAAAAAAAAAAAATGATAATTTGATTAATTACAAATATCGTTTGAAAAGTCTTGTAACGAATCAAGAGATACATTAATTAATAATTAAACATTAAATAATGAATATTCTTTAAAGAGATGAGATCGAAGATATCGCTTAATTGAACTTCAATTATTAATCTGAAAGTTATTATACGCGTATAAATAATTTCTTTGGCGTAATAAAGAAAATTGACAAGAAAAGAAACAAAAAAAGAAAAAGAAGAAAAGAAGAGAGAAAAAAGATTAAGAAAATTTGTAACGATTAAGTATACGTATCAAATATAAAAGGAACTATCAGTCGTGATTATTAATAAGAGTATTGAATTGAAAAAAAAAAAAAAAAAAAAGAAAAAATAAAAAAAAGAAAGAAAAAAAATGAGATGATTGCACCTGAATGATTGCAACTTTGTTTACAAGGCTTTATTGAAAATATTGATGGACACTTTAAACAATGAAAAAGTTTCAAAGAGAAACGATATTTCACGGTTCACCCTACGAGCCTACTACATTAAGCCTACCCTCCGCTTTCCACCAACGATTTCTATTAGCTAATTGAACCGGACTTAATTAATTATCCAAAGGTTGATTTAAGAAACGAAAGTAAGTATGTAGATATAACAAGAATGGTTATTACTTATAATGTTAAAAATATAATACGTAGACATTTACATTCTGAAACGTTCAAACGTTATTATCGAAAAATCCGATTGATTGAATCTCACGAAACCATTTC
>NC_062190.1:7113769-7131269 GCF_912470025.1 Vespa velutina | reverse complement strand
AAAAAAACTCAAAAACTTATTTAAGCACATTAATTACATGAAGTAAAGTTATATAATTTAATTATTGTAAAATATATGTATTAATAATAAATAAAAATAAAATATGTTATATCAAAAAATTCAATGAAATAATATTTCGATTTTACTTCATATCTCGATTTTACGAATTTTTCAAAAATTATCCAATTTAAGCTTTTTTCATATATGAATTATTAACCATAAGTAATACACATCTCTCTCTCTCTCTTTCTATCTATCTATCTATCTATCTATCTGTCTATCTATCTATCTATCTATCTATCTGTCTATCTATCTATCTATCTATCTATCTATCTATCTATCTATCTATCTATCCATCTATCTATCTATCTATTTCAATCTCTTTCTCTCTATGCACTTTCAAATTTTTAACAGTAACATTTTTTGAATTTATTTTCTTTCTTTCTTTTCTTAAAGAATTTGCAGACCATAGTTCGTGAAAATCGTTGTTTAGCAATTATAGTAATTATTGTTTATACTGGATATATGTTTTACGTCAAAAAAATTATGCTAATTATTCGTAATTACGACGACGACGTGCAATTCGTGGCAAGTAGATTAGATCCGGTGAATAAAATGGCGGACTCGGTCAAAAAAACAAAAGAAATAAAAAAAAAAAAAACACGTTATATTAAATATTCTTATTTGTATATTGATTATAATTATTTTCGATTGAAAACTTGTATTCTTATAATCCATAAAATGTGATCGATTTTCTATCCAGTTTACTCAAACATACATAAGATCTACGAAAGAGAAATTTTTACGTCGACCTATATAATTTGCAGAAAAGGAGTTTTGCGACGTTGAAGTAATAACCATAAAAAATAAAGGGACGTTCAAAGTCACCGTATTTCACATACTTATTGCATCGTATAATCATCCTACGATCTCTACGTGGACTTGACTAGTCTAATAAAATTCCAAGAAATATATATATTTAATTTGCGATCGTAAATATAAAAATCAGTTAAACTGAAATACTTTAACGTTCAATTAAATATCAAGTATCAAATTAAAAATAATTTATATCCTCGTTTATCCCTAAAACAAGTTTGTACTTTTGATAGACGTGCCGTCAAAAATCTATGATTTTGATGAACATAGAGAAAAGAAAAAAATAAAGAAAAAGAAAAAAAGAAAAAAAAAATGAAAGAAAGAAACGATATACAAGATCCAAAATAGTACTATTAGAATAGAGAATTCGTAAATTTAAACATGGCCAACGACGTAGTTGAACAATGCTATATTTGCTTCGCCCTCGGCAAGAATTTGCACGATTACATCATCGTGCTCATCCTATCTCGTCGATCATGAATACGAATCTCTCGTTTACCAGGATCTGTACCATACCATGTCAACAGTCCACGTTCCGTATCTTGGTAATGAAATAACCGCATCGGTAACATCCTAACTTTCTCCGCAGTATACTGGAAAAGCTCTAAACACCTGAGGGATTGCTTTATGGGAATCCACGTAAATCATTTCAAATCTTAGTTACGAACGTTTTCCATTAATTATCGAAGCCATTTAAAAATTTAGAGAAAAATAAAAACAAAAAAAAAGAGAGAGAGAGAGAGAGAGAGAGAGAGTGTGAGAAAAACAAGCTTACTTTTAGGTAGAACTAGAAAAAGAAAATCGTATTAGCATTACAAAAAAAAAAAAAAAGAAAAAAATCTTTAGGATCAGTCGAATATGTTCAATCGGTAAAAGTGATGAGCATTCTTTTGTCGGTGAAAAGTCAATGGAATTTGACGTCGATAAAAAGAACCCATAATAGCCCGTTGTTCCGGAGAACAAGGAGTCCCTTCGAAAGGGCAACGGGTCGTAGTCGATGGGAAATATCGCGATGGGGGTAGAGAAAGGGGGGAAGGAGGGAGGGAGGGAGAGAGAGAGAGAGAGAACATCTTAAAAGTCTTCGAACGAGGATCCTTTTAGGGAATTACGAAGTTATCGGAAAAGTTTCTTCGAAGGGGGACATGCCTTGCGGCATTATATTTAATAACGTCCAATAAGCGTTCCTTCTTCTCCATCCGTTCGTTCTCATTTCATCAAGTCTTGTCCATCCCTTTAGATTCTCCTTTCGTCCAAAATCTACTATAATTCGAATGAACTCCTAAACACATATGAAAATGTTAAACATTAATTAATGTTATATTTAATATTTAAAACGTATGATATATCGATGAATAAATTTGAAATAATTTTACTTTATTTTACATTGATTTTCACATTTTTACGATAAACAATATTTATATATATTCTGGTATATTAAAATATTTAAAATGTTTATCATGTCCAGATAATTGAAGCTAAATAAATTTTATAATTTTTAACATCATATGATATATTAATGAATAACTTTAAAATAATTTTATTTTATCTTACATTTATTTTCACATTTTCACGATACGCCATATATATATATATATATATATACTATTGTATATCAAAATATTAAAAATGTTTATCTTGTTCAGCTAAACGAAGCTCGCTAAATTTTATATACGTACGAACGTAAAGAAGCCAACATATAGATAGTATAAAAAATAAAAATAATAAAAGCAAAAAAGAAAGTAAAGAAATTACACGTAAAATATCTATTAAAAAATAAAATTACATTCACCATATTTATATGTATATTTCACATTTTACATGCAAGTATAACTCTCCATCGTTCTCTCTAATTCTTTCACGATTTGACGATGGAGAGGAGAGAAGAGAAAAAGAAAGAAAGAAGGGAAAAAAAAAGAAAGAAAAATGAAAGAACAAAGAGAAAGAATAAAAAAAAAAAAAAGAAAGAATGAAAGAAAATAAGAAACAACGAGAGAATCTTATTAAGGAACAATGAATGCTATTATTTTAAAAAAAGAAATTGAAGTGGATAAATCGGAACAAATGAAACATAGTAAACGTTTCAACACGTTTCGAAAAATTTCAGGAGCGACGTAGCCTGGCAGATCGGAATGGAGTAACGGGACGGTACGCCAGGATGGGACAGTGGTGCGTGCCAGTATTTATAGTATGGATTGTGTCTGCTTGGCATCTGGCCATCGGGCGGTCGTTTCTCAAGAGCCGTACGGAAAGCAACGAGCTATCGTCATGTGAGCAAACGAACGATATCGGTGTTTGCCTGATCCTACTTCGATCGGAAGGGTAATACTTTCCTTTCTCCGCCCATAAAAATTCTTATCTCTTGCCATCTTCATTGGAATACAAACGCGTAGTCGAAAGGATGATAGGTCGGTCATCGTTCGATAACGTGACTGTAATATAACTATTCTCACAAAATTATTCAAAATATTACTATCTTCCTCATAGCATTGAAATTTTAACATGAATTTAAAAACACCGTTTACGCATACGATATATATAATATATTTGCTTTTTAGCATAGTTATATCCGCTGCTTTTAACATTTCTACAAAATTCTTTGAAAGTTACGTCTATAAAAAAAGAAAGAAAAAAATTAGTATTATTACTATTGCAATAATAGTAATTATAGTTATTATTAAATTAGTAAATATAATTATTATTATTATTGCAATAATAAATATTATATTAATACAGAATGAGTCATTGTTCTAAGGATTATGTTTATAATCAATTACACTTTCTTCAGACTTCTTAAGTCAATTTTTTTTTCTTCTTCTTCTTTAGATCGTAAAATCATAAACTTTGGCTGTGAGACTTTTAATTTGAAAACTTTCGACCTAACCTATATGATACAATTATTATAATCTTGTTATCTTCTTATATCATTGTCTGTTTCTCTCTTTCTCTCTCTCTCTTTTCCTTTCGAAAAATTTCAGTAAGACAGAAAGGTGTAATAAAAATTTCTACGTGCGTAACAACTTCTACATCTTCATACGAGCATCGAGGGATTCTAGCTAGAATGAATCTTACTAGTCTGATCCTTCGAACGCACGTACAATCCATAAGTCAAGAAAAGGTTCTCTATATTCATGTAGAATGACATCGGGTCGATACTTTTACTGCTACTGCTACTGCTTCTGCTGCTACTGCTATTGCTATTACTATTACTACTACTACTACTATTGCTGCTACTACTACTACTACTACCGTAACATTCGTAGATGAATCACGAGAGTAGTCCGATCGGTAATCGTTCGCAAGCCCGACCTGGCTTTTATTAGACCGGCTGACACCGAGGATCATTGCCAAACTAGGACCGCGTACGAACAATGGCTTCCACGTATCGAGCTGGCCGATTCGAAAATAACCGTGACTGCTGTTCCTTTTCTCTCCGCACTCTTTCGAGTAGAGGATTTGAACGGAGTTGAAGAGAGAGAGAGAGAGAGAGAGAGAGAAGCTGAGGTTAGAGAAATGAAGAAAAAAGAAAAAGAAGAAGAAGATTAGATAAAGAGAATAATTAGATAGAAGTTTGGTTCTTGATGGAAGATAAAACAAAATGGTAGCTTGCTAGTCAGAATAGCAGAACATCAACATTTTTTTCTTTCCTTATGTATATATTCTCAAACGCGTGTTTCAAATCCATTCTTCGAACGACGTTCCTTCCGTCTCTTACTGTAGATTCTCAGACGATCATGAAAGAGAAAGAGAGAGAGAGAGAGAGAGAGAAAAAAAAGAGAAAGAAAAGGGACAAAGGGGAGAGAGAGAGAGAGAGAGAGAGAGAGATAGAGAGGGTCAACGATCGACTCATGGAGACTCGCATGGAATCTTCACGGATAGCTTCTCGCTTTGGAATCGGAGACCCTCCGTTTTCCATCCGTCTCAAGAACGACGATACTCGATCGAGCGGCAAGACGTTCGACGAATGCCACGACGTATGCGCTTCGTAAAACGAACTAGCAGAGAGAGAAAGAGAGAAAGAGAGAAAGAGAGAGAAAGGAAGGATAGGAGAAAGGGTGAGGGTAAGACAGGATCGAACGATTTATAGTCCTACATTGGAAGGAGAACGTACGGCAAAACGTTCGATCTTGAAAATACTTTCACCTTCGATCCCTTTTCTCTCTCTCTCTCTCTCTCTCTCTCTCTCTCTCTTTCTTTCTCTCTCTCTCTCTCTCTCTCTCTCTCTCTCTCTCTCTTTCTCTCTACCTTGTACATCTACTATTCTTCTAAGCTTCTTTGCTTCTTATCAAGCCAAAGTTTCGACGCTAAAATGCAAAGCATTTTCACGCGAGACTTATCGTTTTCCTGTATAAATAATAAAAAATATTGAAAAAAATTATTATGTTATATATATATATATATATATATGTATACATACATATATATGTAAATAATATGTATGTAATACGTATACATAATATTTTATTATATGGTGTTTGTTCTTAACTTTGATATTAACAATTTTTTCTGAATTTTTAATATATTTTAATAAAGATTTCGATTCAATTGTAAATATATCAGTTCCTAAATGCATTAATTTTTGATATGTAATAATTGATCAACAAAGTGTATTAATTTTTGTTAACGAATTTAAATCGTTCTAATCAAGTTGAATATTTCAATATTAATTTATTGGATTGTTATTTATTTGATCAGTATTTTAAAACATTTAATAAGTATTTTGTAACAAATAATAATATAATAAAGTATCAATGAGGGAAATATAAAGGAAGGAAACTTGACAGTTAATTATTTACACTGATCAAAATATTCGTATGTATATATATTGATCATTTATTTAAAAAAATATTTATCATTAATTAATAAAAATACTAATCAAAAAATATTGAAATATAACTTGCGTAGATTTTATTTATGCATTTTGTTAACACTGTTATAAGCCTTATCAATAATATCTAGGGAGATCAAAGTAGGAAATATTGTTCAATAGAAGAGGAATGATTCTCCTCTCAAAAGATAAGTATTCAGGTGCTCCAGATTTCTCTTGTTGACCTTCGATGTTCTAAGATGCATCGCTTTATGACGTTCATCCTATCGATAAGCCTCTATCGTTCCACTTTCGATATATACTCCCTCTTTCAGGCACAGAAAATAATTGGCAAAAAAAAAAAAAAAAAGAAAATGATCAGCGAGCCTTCTCTCTCTCTCCTTCTCTCTCTCTCTCTCTCTCTCTCTCTCTCTCTCTCTCTCTCTCTCTTTCTCTTTCTCTTTCTATCAAGCTTCCATGCATGTATATGTATGTATGTCTAAGTTGTGCACGTGTGTGAAAAAAGAAAAAAAAAGAAGAAAGAGAAAATTCAAAAATAGATGCTTAATAATACTCGACTTTCATTTTCATATTTATTCTTTTCCTAATTCACATATCGTACTTTTAATAATTAACAAATCAACCATCCACCTATATATTTTTAATTTTTATCCTTTCGCATATACACATGTGAAAAGAAAAAAAAAGAAACAAAAAAAAAAATATATATATATATATATATAGGATATATATAGAAAAATAACAAAAGCCATGAACGATCTCGTTATGTACTACTCGTTTGTGGTTTCAAAACTAGAAAATTCTCTCCTCTGAAAGAGAGAGAGAGAAAAAGAGAGAGAGAGAGAGAGAGAGAGAGAGAGAGAGAATGGATTTTACATCGAAATTCACGGCTTTTTGAATAAGCCATAAAGGTAGGTGATTTAAACACCGTTTTAATAACTTTTACACATTTTGTTTGCATCGATTGGATTATTCATGATCGAAACTTATCTAATGTAGAAACCAAATACTTCTTACAATGATAATTAAAAAAATTTGCAATAAAAAAAAAGAAAAAGAGAAAAGTGTGAATAGATACATTTCGTCGTAGTGCTAAATTTATCTAAAAAAATCTGTAGACTTTCGGCCAGGTTTTTTATACGGAAAAAAAAAAAAAAAAAAAAAAAGAAAAAAAGAAAAAAAAGCAGAAAAAGAGGAAAAAAAGTCTTTTCAGAAAGAGATTTTCCAATTTTCTTGCACTTACCGATCTTATCATCGATAACGTTCGACCAGCCGAAACTGAAAAATTTACGCTCGACTGAGTGTGAAAGCTCAACGATTCAGGAATCATTCCTTTTCGATCCTTCACCTTCACTCTATCTCATTCTTCCTCTCTCTTCCTCTCTCTCTCTCTCTCTCTCTCTCTCTCTCTCTCTTTTTTATGGTACGAATCTATCAGTACTTAGATCGTTCTCTATTCGTCCATCGAAAAGTAAAACATATTAGCTAGAATAATAATCCCATTGCCTTGTATTATTCGTATCTCATTATCTAAATAAACGGCGAAGGAATATAAAACAAAAATAAAAATGATCAAATAGAAAAATAATGAGTGTACTAAAAATATAATCAGAGTAGCCATCTTTGTTCATCGATTATCGTTAAACGCCCCATAAAATTTCCCGTCACGGCTTAACACGGGGATGTTTTCTGATCAATGGAAAAAAAAAAAAAAAAGAAAGAAAAAAAGAAATAGAAAAAGAAACTAAAAGAAATAGAAAAAGAAAGAAAGGAAAAGAAAGAGAGAGGAAAAGAGAGAGAAAGAGAGAGAGGGAGGAGGAGGAGGTGAAGGAGGAGGAAAAGCCATTCGGAGTTCCCAACGTGCTCCCAGGATTAGCTCCGGCTTTAATGTCCGACGACAAAGGATTTCAAAGGTAATTGAATCAGGAGCACCGGTTCGCCACAAGCTTAAAAGCCACAAGTGTTTGGTTGCTGCGTTGTTGCCCTCCTCCGCATTTCGAAGCTCTCCTTCCGTTTCAAATCGACTACGCTTGCCGAACGATACAGAATCTGTCGCTTAATTAAATAAATCGCTTTTCTCGACACTTCGAAAAAGAGAGATAAATCGATACATAGAAAGAGAGAGAAAGAGAGAGAGAGAGAAATCTTTAATGTGGTCCTTTTAACGCCGAAATTATTCCGTCGTACGATCAGCACATTTGGTTGGTGGATTTAAAACTTGAAAATTTCCAAGTAAAGAAATCTTCGGTACCTCTTGATCTAACACTGGACGAGTCTTTGTTCTACTAACACTTGATTCCTTGTTCAAAGTTTTCAATCTGAAAACTGGCCCGATTACCTAAAACAATATTATAATGTTGTATTATTATTTCATCTGTTAATATGTAATTAATATTGTAATTAAGTATGTACTCAGATTTAGTCGGAAGTTCACTTGCAGTTCAACGAGAACTAATCATGTACTTTATATCTCTCTGTAATTATATGGCATGTAACTTGTCATATACTTAAGTACAGGTACAAACGCGATTCTTAAACATCTTAATTTATACAGTTTAGAAATTTTTATATTTTTATCTTTTCACTTTATGTACATGCATATATATATACATATATATATATATATATATATATATATATATAAATACATAAAAAAGAAATATATATATATATACTTTTCTTTGTTTAAATGGATATAGTTATTTATTTATTTTATTTAGTTTTTAACCTTCCATGTTTTAAATGATAATTAAGATACGCGTCTCATTTTATTTTTCCGAAAACGTTTAAGCGTTATCATGCAAAATATTTGTTTAAACATGTACTATCATTTATCTCCTAGTTTGTGTGTTAATTACTATGAATTACTCGTATTAGATAAAATACGAGGATTATCTATATATAAATATCTATATAATAAATGTTCATAATATGACGTTATACATTTTTATTTTGAAAATACGCCATTTTCGAGAATAATTGTTCAGACATGAGTCATTTAATTTTAAGGTGTAAGTTTGTTGTTTTGTTTACTTATCGAAAATATTCAAGTTCGTTTCAAGGTCAATCTACATTTTCTCTATAACGGCAACATATTCTACGTTTCGTAAAAAAAAAAAAAAAAAAAAAAGAAAACGTATGAAATATATCTTCATCCTGAGGCCGAAAAAAAGATCAGATTACATAAAAGTTTATTATGGACTTTATTCGCTGACAAAACGTGCTTTTTGTCGCGTCATGTAAATTATCAATTTCGTATTTGATTTTTATTGAAATTCATTTGAATATTTTTATTGAATTTGATTGAAAATTACCGCTGAATAAACGCAATGTGCGTTCGATGGCGATCAAGATTATATAGTCAAGTCATCGTTTAATAACGAAAGATTTAACATTGTAATCATTTTTTTTCTTTATATATATATATATATATATATATATATATATATATATATTAAATGTAATCTTTGAGTTATTAACAAATCAAGTAACAACGTACAATGATACGTAATAATGGTCGTTGCCATTGCTGGAAAATGAATTATCTATGATTTTATCTTAGACAATTCACTTTCATGTATTATTTAATCTTAGGGAGAAAAAAAAGGTGTTAACAAAACTATGTACGAAATATTCGTGTTATCGCGAATATTATACGGAAACGATAAAAAAGAAACGATCGATAAATATAAACGGATGACTAGATCTGAAGCCGAATACGAAGCGATCGTTCAAGTTATATCCGATGCCTTTGATGCACGGACCGATACATGCGCTATCCGGTTAATTCTTTCTGGTTGGTTCGGCAAACAGGACCGGAAGTAACGTCTCTCTTTTTGTGTTAGTTGGCCCGTGTTCGTTAGGCACACCATCAATTCACTCTCTTTCCATTCCCTTTTTTGGTTTTGATCTACCAGCTGGAAGATACCGAACGGATATTGAACGAACGTCATCACCATAATCAAATCTATAACCAAACTAACGGGAAATTGTCTACTTTACCAATGTTATCGATCGACAGTTATCCATAAATGTTATTTGTGACATCGAAGAATGAATTATTATGATAAATGACTTTAAGTGACATAACAAAATTAACTATTACGATATATATTTGTAATAATAATATTAATAATAATAATAATAATAATAATAATAATAATAATAATAATAATAATAATAATAATAAAGAAAAAGAAAAAAAGAAAGAAAGAAAAAATATCTATGTATTAATAAAAAATTTTTCAAATAATTCATATAACAAAATGACAGTCTCTATACTTATTAACAATTTCGGAAGATAATTCAGTTTATTCAGAGAAAAAAAAAAAAGAAAAGAAAAAGAAGACAAAGATTTAAAAAAAGAAGAAAATCTGAAAGATACGATCGTTCCTTCTAAGTTCTCATTTATCGTAATTATTTTGATCAATACACGAGAAAGACAATATCTACGTTTAAGATAGATATTAAAAATAAATTCAGTCGAGAATAACAGTGTGATTATGGTCGTTAAAAAAAAAAAAAAAAAAAAAAAAAAAAGACAAGAGCGAGAGAGAGAAAAAGAGAGAGAGAAAGAGAGAGAGAGAGAAAAAGAGAGAGAGAGAGAGAGAGAGAGAGACAAAATTAAAGGAGAGAGAGAGAGAGAGAGGAAAAAAAGGAGAAAAAAAATAATATATATAAAGACACGAATAGCAAGCGATCTGTTTTTCTTTCTTTTTATCACTCTCTCTCTCTCTCTCTCTCTCTCTTTCTCACGCAAAATAGTATAGGCGTATAAAAGGTAGGTCACGACGTAGTGCAGACGCGCACACGTAACCGACAAGGCAGCTACCGCAAACCGTCAGCTTCAAAGAGGCACCCAAGCGAGGTGTATATTCCGTACTTGGCAAGGCTACCTTCGCACGCACGAATAGTCAAGTACCACCACTGTGCAAAGGGTTATTTTTAGTTCAATTTGTCGCTCGAGCGATACCATAAAGCTAGTAGAACCTTGCCCGTTCGTCTCTTTCCGTCTACAACTACGCGTACATCTCTTCCTTGTGTATTTATGTATATCTATGTATGTATGTGTATGTGTGTGTATGTGTGTGTGTATGCATGTATGTATGTATGTATGTATAATACGTACGTTACATGTAATACTTGTTGAACATATCTATGTATACGATGATAATATGCGCAATATCATTTTAAATAATACAATAATGTATAATGTAATAATATGGAAGGAATATAAAATGTAATAAAGGATTATTTTATTCCTTTATCATTTTTACTCACTTTCTTTTAATTCTAAATAAAATAAGTAAAGATTAGTTAAAGTAAAACTCTTTTATATGTCATCAGATTTTTTCTTTCACTATGTCACATCTTGTGTTTCTTTTAATATGTATACGTTGATTATGGATCTATTATTTATATATATATATATATATACATATATATATTATATAAAGATTGTACCAGATATTATTATTAAAATTTATATATATATATATATATAAATATATGTATATATATATATAAATAAAATTTATATATATAAATATATATATATATATATATATGTATAGCTATATATATAGATATATGTATATATATATAGGTACATTAAATCTTTTCTTTATTTTCCTTTTTTTCTTTTTTTTTTTATTCAAGGTACACCAAAAGTGTATTAAATTTTATAATTGCATATATATTAATAATGCATATGCACACGAATCCATACGTCATAAGATATGAGAAAAGAGAATGTTAAAAAACTTACATGTTTTATCGTGAAACTTATACGTGTTTCGAATCATTCATTCGACATTTATGGAAAAATGAAATATAGCGGCAATCTAGCCGTGTTACGTGTCACCATGAAGTAACACGTTCTGTATAACCGGCCGAACATCGCCACTACCAACAACAATAGCAGCAGCAGCAGCAGCAGCAGCAACAACAGCAGCAACAGCAGCAACAGCAGCAGCAGCAGCAGCAGCAGCAATAGCAGCAGCAGCAGCAGTAGCAGCAGCAGTTTCGTTTACGTACACCTCGTATGTCACGTATCCATGCAAACTGTATGTCACGTGTGCGAAACACGCATCACCCAAGTTAGGATGAAAGTCAATGAAGCATCGAATAGGATAACGGTAGCGGTCAGGGCCGCCCTCGTTAAGGGATCCTTCACACTAGTGGAATTGTCACGAATTCCATACAAATTGTCTCTTTCTCCAATTATTTTTTCCGGATTTGAACTCCGTTTAAACTGAAAAATATTAAAAGGATTTTCAAAAATTTGCAAAGGGATGTATGATATTTTAAAGGAAAAAACAAAAAAAAAAACAAATACCAGGAAAAAACAAAAAAAAAACAAATACCAGGAAAAAGCAAAAAAAAAAGGAACAAAAAATAAATTTAAATAATAACTAAATAAATAAACGACTCGAATATTAATCCGATTGGAAATAACAATTTTAAAAAGGGCACTTTGTTATTTCCCGCCACTTTAAATCATTGCGTTCTCGTTCCTTCGATCAGAAACTTTTAATCTGAATTGGCATGGGCAAATGAAAAATTGGCGATCTCCAACTGTCAATGATTTTACATAGAAAGTAAAAATAGTTTGACGATAACGAGCGATTTTTAATTGTCAACGAACGACGATACGAGACCTCTTTTTTATATACTCATACATATATGATCGCTAACCCCTTTACCATGAAATGTTGTTCGATTTTTTCACGATAAAAAATATACGCGACGATGCTTTCATTTGTCGAATTGAAAGTCAAATTTGATTTCATTCTACAAACATGATGTACGAGAGTTCACTATATACATACATATATATAATATTATTATATATATATAATATATTAATATATATATAATATATATATATATATATATCATATAATAAATATATATATATATATGTATATTATATAATAAACGGATATTTAACTATTTCACGTATAATCTTGTATCACATTATAATAAAGTGACTAACAAATTTAACAATTTTTAAGCACAATATAAACGTTTAATCACGATTATTATTACTTAATAATTAATATATACCACTGATGTATGTATATATATACATACTTTATTTTTTGATAACTATTTTCACAAGAGCTTACTATACAATACATAACGAATGAACTTTGATATTCTCATGTATAATCTTGCATTACGTAATAATCATGTGATCATTACAATGTAACAATTTCTTTAACAATTATCAAGCATAATAAATGTTCGATTATATATATCAAATTTATAAATATTTATAATTTATATAAACAACCTGTTAATATATATATATATATGTATATTATATATATATTATATGTATATTTATACATTACTTCACAATACATGTGGATGAGAGTTTATTATGAATATAACTAACGGATACTTAATAATCTCACATATAACGGTCATATTACATCATAATCACGTGACTATACAATACAACAATTACTGTAACAATTATCAAGTACGATCTAAATGTTCAATTATATTACATTTATAAATACTTAATTATATACATTATGTAATATATATATTTCACGATACATGTGGATGAAAGTTAATTATGCATATAACTAATAGACATTTAATTATCTCACGTATAATCGTCATATGATGTCATAATCACGTGAAGACTATACAATGAACAATTATTGTAATAATTTTCATGCACAAATATATAAATAATATAAATGTTCAATTGCATCATATTTATCAAATTTATATAATAGTATATAATTTATATAATAGTATATAAGTTATATAATAGTATATACATATATATATATATTATATACATATATATATTCTCTTATACATACTATTATATATATATATATATACATTATATATATATGTATATTTATATTATATATATATATTTATATTATATTATATTATATATTATATATATGTATACTTAAGGTGTATAGTATATATACTATAGTTAACCATTTGAGTCCCAAGCAGTGCGATCACACTGTTCAGATTTTATGTCGAGAAAACCCAGCACATTTTGAGCGTTGTGGACAAGTAACGGTGCGACTGTCGAAGTCGCTTGCTCAGATTTACTGACGCAAGCACGTCACACAGCTCCTTCTTTTAATATAAATAATACATTTTATAATAAAATACTATAATAATAGTGCAATAATACATTACAAAGTAAAACATTTTGTATTTCATTGTTATCTTCTCAATAATTTTTATCGAACAAAACTTGAAATATTTATAAACTTACAGTACGCATATTTAATAATACAAATGTATTTCATAAAATAACGAATTATAAATTAAAAATATTTTTGTTTTATTAACAAACAATTTAAATGGAGAATAACACTTATAATTTGTAACATCGGTATTTATCAAAACATATTGGATGAATTTCTTTTTTACACTGCACACAAATTAAATGTAATCTTTTTATTACATTTTTAATGCTACAGACTATGCATTGTCGCAAGTTACGTCGTAGCAACTTTACTAAATCAAATCACTTTGTCAACTGCAAGAAATGTGACGGAGCGATGTAAAAAAGACGAGAATCACGTTATCTAACACATCTTATACGTGCAGAACATAAAATATAAGAAGCACTATCGCGCCGCTTGAATCTTCTCATATTCATTTAGAGAAAACACGGTTGCGCTATTCGAGATTTTTCGACAGTGTTTTTTCAATACCCCCTGGAAATATATATATATATATATTTATCTACTATATATACAATTAAGTTATACATATATATACTATACACCTTAAGTATTTTAATTCGTTGTACAACAGTGAGATAGACTTTAATGGTACAAATCAAAATCAATAAGCCGATTATTGGTTAACTCAAACGGAGATTATGTTGCTTCTAAATCGAATCGACACATTCTATGATGGCGCATGGTTCGTGGCTTCGTTTGAATGCCATGGACTTTCCAGACAGCCGGACATCCGTTCCAGTTCCTTTTCCAACAACGTTTGACAAGGCAGAATCCATGTTCAATGTAATCTTCGTGGGCACTATATAAAGTACATTCCTTTTGTCGAAGCTACGCATGTACCTTGGCCATCGCCATTGTCCAGGATGTATTTATGCGTCCGTTCTGTTTGAATAGATGTGAAAAAAAAAAATCCGAAATGGAAACAGAAAGCAGTTATGTCGTTTATCGTGCCACTCGTTGTTATATACCACTGTTGTACCGTTCGTTTATAATATATGATGAAATATTAAATAATAAAATATTTATCATATATATAATTAAATAACAAAATGTATAATATAGTATAACATCACATAATATAATATATTATAATATATCATAACATAATATAATATAATATGAAATAATAAAAATGTTACTCTGAATATAGATTATACAATCAAATTATTTTCATTATTCAAATATAGATACTTGCAATGATTAATTAATGAATTATTGTTTATATTATTGTTGTATAATCTTGCAAGGTTATTTAATATCGAATGATTTTTTTTATAAACTAAGATATTATGAAGATCTTTACGAGTACTGATGGTAATAAATTATTTTGTAAAAACAGAATAATCAAATGTAAATTACGTTACCGGTTTTCACCCTAAAGGATGAAATATCCATTGAATATTTTTTATTTCCTTTTTTATTTTCTTATTTTTTTCTTGGTTACAAATATAAAAACGAACTCATTATCAGAGCGTTTTTCTTTCTTTCTCACGCATTATTATATACATTAATAAATAATGTGCTCACTGGAACGCGAGTTACGTTAATCAAAAATCCGATGCAATCTTACAAATTATTTGGTTATTGCACATCCTTCTTACATCAACGAAACGATCGATCATCATTTAATCATTGCATCCTGCTTAGAAATAATGATTAAGCGTTACCGCTACGTGGCGCCACTTTGCAACAACGTTAGTCAAGTATTTGATATATATCGTACTTTTTTTGAAAAAAAGATAATAAAATAATAAAATAAAATAAATCAAAGAATAAAACTGACATTGTGCTATATTTATACTATATTTATTAATATCTTAATTCTCTCTATTAATTTAATCATTCGAATTATCTTAAGACAATGCAAATAATTTTCTGCAAATAAATTCGTAATATTAGCGAAGCTATTGATAGATCGTATAAAATTCGAGACAACAGACATGTATGTATGTATGTATGTCGATTTCTGAAGATAGAAAATAGTAAATGCATCTATCGAATTTGTATAAATAATTTGTACTAATGAGACACAAAACAAAAAAACAAAAAAAAAAAAAAAGAGGAGGAACATAAAATGATATGAAACAAAAAAAAAGAAAAAAGAAACAACGCCGGTGCGCATGACAACGGCAAAACAAAACTGTCATCACACATTTTCTCCATCGTACACCATAAATAACTTTTTCGTGTAAAACAATTTTTCGTTTAATTTGGCTTAAAAATAAAAAAGAAAAAAAGAAAAGAAAATACGTGACAAATTCAAAGTAAGAAGAAAATTCAATAAATATTTGATTTATTTTATATATTCAATAAACATTATTTATTTTATATATATATATATATATATATATATATAAAATAAATAAATAAAAAATTTAAAAGATGGGTCAAGTAATGGGTGAAATGCCGACGACGATGCCAGGATTGAAGGAAGAACGCGATCGCGTTCTTCATTGGAGTGGAGAAATATTAGCTAAAGTTAGCGATAATATTCGCAGTGAAGACACATTTCTGATGGATTATACCGATGAAAAACTTAATCAGAAAGTTAAAGTTTGGATTGATAAAGGAATGGCTCAGATTAACCAAGCTTGGAGTAAAGTTCCGAATATTACTCAGGAATGTAAAAATACTACCACAGCAAAGGTCGAAAAGGTAATTAATTTGTTAATAGAAACTGTTAAGAAATTTATTTGAACAGTATTCTTATTAATTAATAGTACGCAAGTATTTTATGCAATAAAATAAATCCTATATATTCACATGCGCACAGACGCACGCACATATATATGTGAATATTTTCATCAGTATTTATAATAAAATATCAATAAGTAATATAAAAGATTAATATATAAATAATTAAGTATCAAGGTTGCTCCTGAATTTCTTTTTGTTTTATTATAAATACTGACAAATTATTCTATGTAATTGCAAATATTATAATTAAAAATTAAAATTAATTAAAAGTTTTTATATTAATCAACGTTAAATTAAATACTTATATTACGTACTAATATATTATTATATACATTGAACATTCTTTTAAAATACTGATTCAAAATGTTTTAAAAATGTTGACCCTAATAAATAACAATCGTAATAATGTTTTCGGCTTTTTCAAGCTCCTTCTCATTATAGATTTACATTAACGATTATATAAAACACGTAGCTTAAAGAAGAATTTTCTACGAAAATAAGAAAGGAATACGAATCGGCTTATTCCGAGATAAAAAAATTTACAAAAAGAGTTGACAAATTTGGTAGCGAGGAGAGAAAATTACACGAAGCGATACAACAGGTAGAGGACGAGTCTGGAGGTGACATAACTAAATTCCAAAAAAAATTTGGACCTCTGAGAGTAAAAGTCTTCAAAAATTTAGAGACTGGAGAAAAATTTGTATTCGAAGATAAACGCTTAAAGGATACATTTACGAAGAAGGTACAAAAATATTCGCTCGTCTATTGTGTTTTATTAATTAATTATTAATCTATACTTCTTAAATCAAATTACGAATGATTTAGGTTTACGAAATAGACAGTAAATTGGCAAGTGAGTGTG
>NC_062190.1:7071269-7111269 GCF_912470025.1 Vespa velutina | reverse complement strand
GTCCACCGTCGACATTGTAAACCGCTCGATAAATTCACGCGCGTAAATTCAAGGAACTATTCAAAAGAGGGAGGGAGAGACAGAGAGAGAAAGAGAAAGTAAGAGTAAGGGAGAGAGAGATAGGTAGAATAGATTTCTACTTTATCGACTCTTTTTCGTAAGAACTCCCGGATCTTTTTGCCTTCTCCGATTTCGTGTTACCCGCGTGCCCCTTACAAACTCACGTTAAACTTTCTCGGTGTGCAGTCGATCGTGGAAATAGATTTCAATTTTTTCCTCTTTTTCTTTTTTTTACTTTTCTTTCTTTTTATCTTTTTTCTTTTTTCTAATTCTTAATTTTTTTCTTCTTTCAATTTTTCTTCTTTCCGAATCGTATTCCAAACAATTACGACGTCGAATGAAACGAAATTAATGTTATTTACGTACTAAATACGATTGAGTTGTATATATTATTTATATTTTCTTTTCGAATTTCTAACGGATATACAATGTTTTATATCTCTTTATATAAAAATTATATTTCATTCTTATGTCTGACTTGTCAAATAAATTTCTCTTTATTACTACGTTATCTTAGTTTATATATGAAAGAATAAAAATAACTTCCATGTCCTTCAATAGCCGTGATCGTCTAGTGGTTAGGACCCTACGTTGTGGCCGTAGTAACCCAGGTTCGAATCCTGGTCACGGCAATGTGTGAAAAACATTGTCACGGTGAAGGTTTTTTTTTTATTCTTTTTTTCTTTTTTCTTTTAATCATCTAGCATTGTGTAATAAATAATATTGTACAATAAAATTTGTATAATTTTAAATATGTATATAATACAAAAAATATATATATATGAATGTGTATGCTCTAAAAAAAAAGTGTCATGAATATATAAGATAGTTATGCAAGTATTAAAGATTTCAAGAAAGAGTAAGAATAACAAATTGGTTAATACCTCGCCAAAGCAAAATTATTATTTTCTTACAAAATGCATGAAAAGTATATTCCTTGAACCAATTCTTTGTAAAGTATGACACAAGAGATAATGAAGTATGACAAAAGAAATTTTTAAATATAAACAATCAGCAATTTTTCAATGTAACAAGAAGCTTTAAATTAGGAGCATGATAGAAGATAATGTCAGTGCAGTAATGAATTTTGAAAGTATAGTGATAAGAAGATCAATTATTGAAAAAAAATAAATTATTATTATTAATATGATTGAGCTGATTCAATTTTTAGTGATCACATCTGTGTTACAAGTGATTGGTTTGTAAAATTCAATGAATAAAAATTTTATAACTCTTATTGAAAATATAATTTATATAATTTAATAATCAGTTATAGGAGATCTATCAAAAATTGATGATGTTCAAACTTGTATGGAATTTTGCTCTATTTCTGGTAACGTAGGAAATTTCAAGGATGGATATTGTGCTTGTGAAAATTTGGATAATACAGGTATCTTATTTACTTTTAGAAAAGAATACGTACCAAATATATAATCAATTGTATATTTTATTATAGATGCAAAAAATGTAATTCGTGAAAACAGGCAAATAGATTATGTTGATCCTATTTCATATTCTAATGATCTTACTAATGAAGAACGAACAATGCGCTGTGCATTAAGATCAAGGAAACACATGAGACATCGTAAGATATAACTTATTAGTAACATAAACAAATAATAAGTTAAGAATAAAATTTCTAATGATTTTTATATAACATAATAGATGATGCTGATCGTATAGTCACATACTTTGTTAATGATGGACCAGCAAATGGTCATGCTTATTTTGTTCAAGCAGCTAATCAAAATATAAATGCAGAAGAAGAATGTAAAAGTGATAAGTATTCATCAACAAATTCATATCGTAATTCAAATGAACCTGACAATCAAATGCCTGCTGAGCAACCATCGATTACAGAAAATTATTCTAAACGAAGCTACAATGATGCTATTATTGGTGTTCCATATAATCCATACAATCCTACGTATTTCTTATCGCATGAAATGCCTATTACACCTGTTGTAATAAATCCGTATGTTATGAGCGATAGATATGCTACTGTAACAGGACCAAGAAATATATTAAATAAACCAACTGATATTGTGCATGGAACTCTACGAGATAATTTAGTGGATACAAAGTTGCTATCAAAAATTCGATCACGTTCAAATTTATTAAAACATATCTCCAATGCATTGGCAGGAATAGTTAAAGAACCTGAAAACGAAAGTATATTAGGTACTTTTTTCAAGCACTTTGTTACAGCAGATCCTACTGTATATTCTTTGGATTATGGTAATAACAAAGATGTTATTAATAAAAATAATGTTGTAAGTAGAATATATACATACATAATTTGTATATAATTATCAGAATTCAATTATTGATAAAGAATACCAATTGTTTTAGAGAAGTGATATTAAACAAGTCAATTCTATTGTCAGTTCTACTAATGAAAATGAAAAAACTCCTACAGCAAATTCTGTAAGTGAAAAATATTTTTTTCTTTCATTAATAATATATGAGGATAACTAAATAATATTTTCAGGAAATTGCTACACAAGGAAACATTCAAATACCATCTGAAACAAAAAAATCTACGAACTCAATGTCACCCATTCAAGGAACGAATATATCTCCTACAAATTTTCAAAGTATTCCATATAACCAAAAATATTTTATGTCAATGTACCCTTCACAGCAATACCCCAATGATGGCCATTTCAATACCATGCCTATAACTTATATTCTTCAACCTGTAAACATAATACCACAAGAAATAGATTCTACGTCACAATCAGAAATAATTAACTCATCACAATCACGTGAATCTTCAAATTGTGAAAATAATAATTATTTGAGTAATAATGAATACACCGATGCTTTCGAAACATCTACAGTTACTTCTAATAATCAAGATAATAATATGGATTTTAATGATAGAACTACAAGAAATTCCATAGAAGGTATAAGTTAAAATAGAAATGATCCTTTTATCATAGAATAAAATTCCAATAAGAGGAATTTTATGAAAAGTAAGAATAAAATTATATAAGAAATTTAAAAAAGAAATCATGTAAATGATATAAATGATTTCTTTTTTACAAAATAATAATATCAAGTAATTTTTCTTAAACTTGATACATTATTATCTTCGTAGAGCTTTTTTTCATAGCATACTATTTATAAATATGCAATATAAACTTGATTAACGTTATAACAGAATGTATATTATATTGAAATTTGTTTTTATATGTTACATGGAACGTTACAAAATTTGTTATTAAATAAATAAGAAAAATATTTATTAATACATAGCAATATCTTTTCAACCCTTTATTATCTTCTCCCTTTACCCTTTCCTTTTTTAGATGAAGAAGCAGATGACTGAGAAGATTGATCGCCAGAAGCTTGCTTCCCTTGACGAGTCTTCAACTTTGGTATTGTAGCACCAAGATGAAGCAAAAGGGAATCTCTAGTAGGAAAATCAGGTCTTACTGGTGTCCCATCGTCTTGTTTCAATTGTACACGTACACGTCCATAATACGGCATTTCTTTACTACGTTCACGTGGATGTAATTTATTTTCCAAACGAGCATTAAAGCCTGTCGCTTGAAGTACATCCAAAATTTCATGTGCGGTAGGATTCTCAACGCACTTATCTTTAGTCAATTTTCTACCACCAGCCAAAGTCTTTTTACTATTTATATACACGGGATAAATGCATATCCATCTACAAAAGAAAAAAAAGGATTATTAAATATGATATTGCTATAAAAAGAAAAAAAGAAAAAATTAAAGAGGTTAGGAAACAGATGGAATACGTATGACACGTGTCCTATATAAAAGTACAAACTTGAGCATATTTTTTAAAGCGTCTATCAAAAAATTTATACGAAAAACCATACATTTTTTTATTTACAATAGATAAAAAAGCTAACCTTGCAAACTCGCTGTGTTTCTTTGACGGATTCCAAACCTGCGCCATGTTCTATCAACAAAAACTCGTATAACATACATCAATTCAAATACAATAACCTACATAATATAATCGTTGCCATCAATCACATATTTTACGTCAAATAATACTAATATCGTTTCATTCGTATTATTTAACAATTTGAACAAAAGAAAAACTACTTTAGAATTATTGGATATAAAGAAAAAGAAAAAAAAAAAAAAATACGTGCTTGGGCTCGTCCGGGATTTGAACCCGGGACCTCTCGCACCCGAAGCGAGAATCATACCCCTAGACCAACGAGCCGTAAGTTGCTGTTATAGATTCGATTAAGACAGATGTGTTAATCGATGTTCTTTTGTTAAAAAAAATATACAAAATATCCTACGGGGATGGTGCAATAGAAAAAAGTTTTAGTTGTCGTAAGACAGGTGCTTTTTTTTTTTCTTTTTTATTTTCTTTTTTTTTTTTTTTCCACTAGTGACACTGAGTTATTTTGCAAATCATACAACAAAATAATAATGGTTACGTGAATTGGGCTCATCCGACGACCCAACACTGACCCAACAAAAGAAAAAAAAAGCCATAGCGTCAAGTCAAAAAAGAAAACTGAAAAAGAGTACTTTGTATGACGAAGTAAACAAAATTCTGAAACGGAATGTTAAAAATTTCGATAAAGAGTTCAACACCAGGAATTATGACAGGGTATTTGAAAACAATTCGCGAATAAAACTAAACCTAAATATAGTAAGAAACAAAGGATCAGGACTAGACGCGAACAAAGAAAATGATAGGAACGAGGGTTTCCTTAACTCAAAAAAACAGAATTACCGAAATTCTCAGTCGGTACACAAGGCCCATGCTTTGAATCTGATAATAAATTCGAGGCGCTATCGGACGATATGAGTTTCACGGAAGAGGGCGAAGCTAAAAAGGCCAACAGCGCCATAACGAAAAACTATAAGCAGAGAACTCCCAAAATCTGAATGCCCCCCCATATACATTTTAAAATCTAACCTAAAGGACATAATTGTACTACTAAGTATATAATTATACTACTAGCAATATTAACAAGGAAGCTTTCTTATTAAAACTAATAGATATAGATATGATGAGACTAATAACCATACACACGACAAATGCGTAGCTACACTAAAACCCAAAAATCACAAATTTCACACATTTACACCAAAGCATACTAAATGCAAGACCTTCATATTAAAAGGTATAAGAGGTGGTTCCGACGTTCCCAATGTTTTAACAGCACTAAACGCGCTAAATATAAGTAATATTAATATAACGAAAATTAGTAGACTAATTTTCGATAGGCAAAATATAGATAGATATCATTTTTTAGTACAAATAGACAATAACAGTAACTCGCAAGAATTCCTAAAAAATAATATACTGCTCAACGAAAGAGTAAGGTGGGAAAAATTAAAAAGACCTAAAATTTTCCAATACAAAAATTGACAAAAAGTAGGGCATGCCAGCGTTAATTGCAATATGGAGTATAGATACGTAAAATGTGCTCAACCCCTCGAACCGGGAAAATGCAATTTAATCAATTCAATAGAAAAAGAGAAGTTGAAATGCGCAAATTGCGGTCAAAACGAACATCCGGCATCGTACCTAGGATGTCCATATATGAAAATGATAGCTGACCTGAAGAAGAAAGAAAAAGAAAAAAAAGATAAAATAGTAATGGACAAACTCAATAAAATTAACAAATTCATCGATCCAATTATATTATACGCAAATATAGTGATGACCAAAGAAAAAAAAAGTATAACAGAACGCAACGACTAGAGACCAGTCAACACAACTCAGGCAATGCAGCAGAATAGTCATCATAATACAATTCAGCATCATGAAAATAATGTCAATAACGATAACAATTACAATAACATAAACCAAATATTAGCTATATTTAAGAATAGTTTGATGGAAATTAAAGAGCAACTCATTGAATTGAATAACAAAATTATTCAAAACACAATGAGAATTGACTACATGTCATAATGGTAGGTAGAACAAGCGTAAATAGAAAAATAAATAACATAATGAAAATGTTCGACGTAAATGTGAACTCACTTTGCTCGTTAAGGCCTCTTCGTTTTTTTTTTTGTCAGTCCTTTATATGGTACATAAGTATAATCTTATTTAGAAGACTTTTAACATTATTTTATTATAAATATAGCTATAAGTTATCTGTAGATAAATCTCCATAGCAATCAATAACATAGAATTTTAATTAATATTATAACTGTGGATATAATGTTCATTAAACAATCTTATATATATGTGTGTAAAATAAAAAAATAGTGACTATAAAAAAAAATTTTTAGCAACTCTAAATGGCCTCTTGATTTTTTTTTTATTTTTTTATTTTTTTTTTTTTATTTTTTTTTTTTTTTTTAGAAAATAAGTTTATTTGTCACAGCTCATTATATGGTACATAAGAATAGTCTTACTTAGAAAACTTATTATATTATAACAATAACTACAAGTTATCTATAGATAAATCTCCGTAGCAATCAGTAACAGAATTTTAATTAATATTATAATTGTGGATATAATATTCATTAAACGGTACTATATGTATGTGGGTAAAACAAAAAATTAGTGACTATAAAAACTCTTTACCTCCTCTAGCAATTATGATAACTAAACTGCGGGTGGGGGAGTATTTACAATGGGAGCATATACAATATGTACACTTAAACTGTAAGTTATCAGTCTCCTGTCCAACTAGTGTTTTTATTTTTAGATTTGCCTATTTATTCTATTCGGTTTTATGCATACTGGTAATCAGTCTTGAGAAGTTATTGCTACTTAAACCTCGTTCTTCGGCGCAAATCGTCTATGAATTTTGCACCCTTTTGTAGCCAGTAGTATTTTTTATTTAATCTGTCGGTGTCCTTAACATCTCTATTAGGTAATGCTATGGAGAATATGAGGTTCTCCTGCATATCTTCAGTATGATTGCTGTAAATTTGTTTATTAGCTGAGTGTCTGCGACGGTGATAGATTAGTGGAAGATTATTGTGGTCTTGAATTAGACCATTTTTGTCACAATATATAAATAGTTCAGGTGGGATGTAGCCGGTCTTCAGTTTACTCCGAATTGCATCCTCATCGTGTGTGATAAGTTTTGTGATTGTTATTTGTACTCTCTATGTTGCTGAAATATCTTCTCGTTAATTTGAGTGCAAAGCAATCGATTCTATTTATGTTGGCGTTATTGTATATGATCTTATTTTTAATTCTCTTCTTGTACTCTGATTGCGTCCTCAGGTACGATCTCAAGCAAAATCTCTCAAATCTTCTGATTTTTTCGATTATTGTTGGATCTGTGTTACATAGTATTGGTGTTGCGCGATAGGTATTACCTATAATCCATAGCAAATAATTTTTGCTTTCGTAGAAAGATTTTTATTGTAAAATATTCTCGAATTCATCTTGAGTGCTATCCTTGCCTTCTCTAATTGCAGTGCGTAGTGCTTGTTGAGTCTTAGCAAGTGATCTAGGTGTACTCCCAGGTATTTCACTATTCATTTCTTAGGTATCTCTATTGTCTCGTTGGTGTGATTATCTATTGCTGTTAATTTAGTGCTCTCTATCTTTTTAACTGCCGAATATTTGATCTGTTTGTCTGGTCTTCTAAAAAATATTACTTCACTTTTGCTTGGATTTATCTTTAGATTCCATTTTTTGTAGTAGCTGTTTATGTCGTTGATAACTGTCTGCAAAGTATCTCTGATTCTTTCTATGTCCGTATCTGCTTTGTAGATTATTAGATCGTCAGCATAAGCAATTGAATGAAATTTTTCGGAGTTATTCATTTCAAACTTGTTAATTAGTTCACTGTTGAAAATGTTAAACAAGATCGGCGAAGTGACTGTACCTTGCTGTAAACCTTCTAATATTTTGTACGACTTCGGCGAGATATTGGTGCCGTCCCACGTGCGGAATATTTTCCCCACTATCATGTTAGCGATCATAACCGTTAACCACACGGGAAATTAATAATTCTTAAGTTTCTGTATCAGTCCGTTCTTCCAAATGGAATCGAACGCTTTTTCTAAGTCCAATGGCCTCTTGGTCTAGGGGTATGATTCCTGCTTTGGGTGCAGGAGGTCCCGGGTTCAAATCCCGGAGGGGCCCAATTTTTTTTTCTCTTTCACTTCATCGACATTGTTTCCTTTTTTGTCGTTTTAATTAATTTTATTAACGCTCATCGACACGCAATCGGTTTACTATTAACTTAGACAATGATAAACCGAGACACAGTAGTAATTTATCATCGTCACTTTTGCATTTCGCGTTAAAAGTCACGTCGATATAACAACCGAGAGCTTTATTTCTCTTTCTCTCTCTCTCGTTCTATTTCTTTCTATTATATGAGATTTCTTTAAACCGATTAGACGAGTCAAGAGGATAAAAACACGGAAGACCTTCGAGAAAGTGAAATAAATAACAGAATGGCTCGTTGGTTTCTTTTTTTGTTTTGTTTTTAAAAGTAAGTTTATTTTACACAGCCTTTTATTAGGTACATAAGTATAATCTTACTTAGAAGACTTTTTACATTATGTTAATAAAAATATAGCTATTAGTTATCGTTAGATACATCTCTATAGCAATATATAGAATTTTATAATTAATATTGTAAATGGGTGTTCATAAAATAATCGGTAATATATGAGGGTAAAATAAAAAATAGTGAATATAAAAAAAATTTTACCAACTATAGCAAATTATAATACTTAAGAATTAACTCTTTCGGTACTACCGCCACCTATTGACGGCATCCACCAAACATTCTCTGGGTCCTACCGCTGCCAATTGGCGGCCAACGTTAAACGTTCTCTGGGTCCTACCGCCAATTGGCAGCATTCACGGAAAATTATGTGGGTACTACCGTTGCCCATTAGCAGCGCCAACGGAAAGTTATGTGGGTATGATTACTCTCTATAGTACGCATTACTTTACTATTCTGTGTTTAAAATTACCGGCTGTTCTAAACGCGTGCATTATAATACATAATTAGTAACAGTTAACATCGTGTTTTAATTATATATGTTTTATAATATATAGATAAGCCACGAAAAACAAATTGGGTATATTTTCTTATATCGTTAATTTTTTGAATGTATAACTTACAATTTGAAATTAGTTCCCTTCAGGATGAGTGTAAAACGCTTGAAAGGAGAACAATGGATAAAGGAAATCATTGATTCTAAAAGTGATTTTGATTAAGAAAGTGAATATAATTTAGCATTTCGCAAAAGGAGGAAGAACAATCCAGCACGTTACGACAAAGCAGTATAAACATTTTAGAAATGTTTTTTAAATACGTTAAATTCCGCGTCAGTCACTCGTCAGTTCACATTTATAGCGGACAAATTCAGTATGTTATTTATTTTGGTATTTGTCCTTATTCTGCCATTGTGACGTAGTCGATTCTCATTGCGTTTTGAATAATTTTGTTATTCAGTTCTATGAGTTGCTCTTCAATTTCCATCAGACTATCCTTAAACATAGCTAATATTTGATTTATGTTATTGTATTTATCGTTATTGGCATTAATTTCATGATGCTGTATTGTATTATGGAGACTACTCTGGTGCTTTGCCTGGGGTTTGTTATTGACTGACCTCTGGTTATTGTGTTCCGTTATATCACTTTTTTCTTTGTTCATCACTATGAGCACTATTAGCGTATGAGATTTTTGGGTCCCTGAATTTATTAACTTTATTGATTTTATCAATTACCAACTTCTCTTTTTTTTCTTTTTCTTTTTTTTTCAGATCCACTACTATTTTCATATATGGACATCCTAGGTACGATGCTGGCTGTCCGTTTTGGCCACAATTTGCGCACTTAAATTTTTCTTTTTCTGAAGAAATGCTCAGCAAATATTTTCCCGGTTCGTGGGGTTGTACACATTTTACGCATCTGTACCCCATATTACAATTAGAGCTGGCATGCCCCATTCTTTGGCAGTTTTTGCATTGGAATATTTTGAGCCGTCTAAGCTTCTCCCATCTTACTCTTTGGTTGAGTAGTATTTTATTTTTAATTAGTTCTTGTGGGTCGTTGTTGCAATCGACTTGAATTATGAAGTGGTACTTTTCTCAGTTTTATTCGTCAATCAGTAGTTTGCTGGTTTTAATCATCTTAACGTTTCTCATTTTGAGCGAGTTAAGCGCTGTTATGACGTCAGTAGTGTCGAATCCTCCCCTAATTCCTTTTACCACGAAGGTCTTACATTTAGTGTGTTTAGGCGTAAATGTATGGAATTTCTGGTTTTTAGATTTTAGGACGATTATGCATTCTTCGTGTGTTTCACTATCCATGGTTGTAAATCTGATCATGTCACTATCTATTTGTTTTATTAAAAACCAATCCTTCTTAATCTTGTTGTCAATAAGCAAGATAATTATGTCCCTAAGATTAGCATTTTGTATATATATTGGGAGCATTCGAATTTTAGGGGTTCTCTGGCTGTTGCTTCTTGCTGTGATGCTATTGGCCTTATCGTTGTCCCCCTCTTCCGTAAGGCTCATGTCATCCGATAGCGCCTCGAATCTGTTATCAGATTCGTAGCTTGGGCCTTGTTTGCTGACTGGGCTTTTCGGTGATACCGTTTTTTTGGTATGAGGAACTCTTCAGTCCTCTCATTCTCTTTGTTCGCGACCATTCTTTGTTCATTATTCTTGGCTGTGTTTATATTTGGTTTTACCCGATAGTTGCCTTCGAATAGGCTTGACAAGATTCTCGTATTGAATTCATTGCCGAAGTTCTTGACATTTCTTTTCAATAATTTGTTCACTTCGTCAGATGAATTGTTTTTTTCTAACTTCCTTTTTTGGCTTGACGCCATGGCTTTTTTTTTTGGGACCGTGAAGGGGCGTCGGATGAGACCACTTCACGTACTTCTTATAATTTTATTGTCTGCTTTGCAACAAACCAACACAATTATCACTATAGATAAAGGAAATCACCCGTCTTGCGGTAACTGACGTTATTTTTTTATATTGCGCCCTCCTAGTGGAGGTTTGTATTGTCTTTTTTCTCTCACAAGAGTACCGATACGCACGTATCTATAACTACGGGGGGGGGGGTGTATTTAAAATGGGAGCATATAAACATACACTTGTACACTTGAACTGTAAGTTATCAGTCTCCTGTCCAACTAGTGTGTTTCTTTTTATTTTTAGATTTGCCTATTTATCCTATTCGGTTTTATGCATACTGGTAATCAGTCTTGAGAAGTTATTGCTACTTAAACCTCGTTCTTCGGCGCAAATCGTCTATGAATTTTGCACCCTTTTGTAGTCAGTAGTATTTTTTATTTAATCTGTTGGTGTCCTTAACATCTCTATTAGGTAATGCTATGGTGAATATGAGGTTCTCCTGTATATCTTCAGTATGATTGCTGTAAATTTGTTTATTAGCTGAGTGTCTGCGACGGTGATAGATTAGTGGAAGATTATTGTGGTCTTGAATTAGACCATTTTTGTCACAATATATAAATAGTTCAGGTGGGATGTAGCCGGTCTTCAGTTTACTCCGAATTGCATCCTCATCGTGTGTGATAAGTTTTGTGATTGTTATTTGTACTCTCTATGTTGCTGAAATATCTTCTCGTTAATTTGAGTGCAAAGCAATCGATTCTATTTATGTTGGCGTTATTGTATATGATCTCATTTTTAATTCTCTTCTTGTACTCTGATTGCGTCCTCAGGTACGATCTCAAGCAAAATCTCTCAAATCTTCTGATTTTTTCGATTATTGTTGGATCTGTGTTACATAGTATTGGTGTTGCGCGGTAGGTATTACCTATAATCCATAGCAAATAATTTTTGCTTTCGTAGAAAGATTTTTATTGTAAAATATTCTCGAATTCATCTTGAGTGCTATCCTTGCCTTCTCTAACTGCAGTGCGTAGTGCTTGTTGAGTCTTAGCAAGTGATCTAGGTGCACTCCCAGGTATTTCACTATTCATTTCTTAGGTATCTCTATTGTCTCGTTGGTGTGATTATCTATTGCTGTTAATTTAGTGCTCTCTATCTTTTTAACTGCCGAGTATTTGATCTGTTTGTCTGGTCTTCTGAAAAATATTACTTCACTTTTGCTTGGATTTATCTTTAGATTCAATTTTTTGTAGTAGCTGTTTATGTCGTTGATAACTGTCTGCAGAGTATCTCTGATTCTTTCTATGTCCGTATTTGCTTTGTAGATTATTAGATCGTCAGCATAAGCAATTGACTGAAATTTTTCGGAGTTATTCATTCCAAACTTGTTAATTAGTTCACTGTTGGAAATGTTAAATAAGATCGGCGAAGTGACTGTACCTTGCTGTAAACCTTCTAATATTTTGTAGGACTTCGGCGAGATATTGGTGCCGTCCCACGTGCGGAATGTTTTCCCCTCTATCATGTATTGGCTCGTTGGTCTAGGGGTATGATTCTCGCTTCGGGTGCGAGAGGTCCCGGGTTCAAATCCCGGACGAGCCCGTTGAACATTGAATTTTTTTTTTTTTTTTTTTTTTTTTTTTTTTTTTTTTTTTTTTTTGAATGATCACTTTATATAAATCCACACGAAAAATAACGGAATTAAGAATTATGATTCTTGAGAAAAGAAAAATTGGAAGAGATTTTTCTTTTTTTATAAGTCTTATCTCCAACGAAGTAATAATAAGAAATTTTTTGTTGATGGTATTCATATATCTCGATAAAGTTATTAAATTTAACTTAAAAAAATTTACAAATGGAATTAAATTTATCTCCATTCGGTATTCGATGAAGATCAAAGAAAAATATGATAAAACAATTTTTTCGGATTACATCGCTTGATCATTATGTATTTAAAATGTTTCCACAAAATGTTTATCGTAAATTATTTAGAATAATAGGAAACATCAAAAATAATTCCTCGTTGTTAATTTCAATGGTAATGGAGTTTTTATCTACTCAAGGTTATAACGATGTAACGACGAATAAAAAAAAATGTAGGCAAAGAAAAAGAAAAAGGAGGAAATATATGTAGAAGCAATACGTAATTCTACAACCGACCGAATTAAAAAAAAAAAAGAAAGAAAAGAAGATGGAAAGCCGGAGGTATAGAATAAGTAGTGATACGTATATAATCGTTACAGTATTTCAAATTCCTTCGGATTGAGGACAATTGTGTTTCAGTAATAATTATATTAATCATATTTAAAAGGGAAAAATATTTTTTGTGTTAATGGTAAGTTTGTAATCTTTTTCTATCGTTTTTTGTCTTTTCCTCCTATCATTTCATTATGCTCCTTCTTTTTTATTGCTAATTTTAAATCACATGTGTTATGTATGAAAGTTCATAATTTATTCGATTTCTAATTTGATTAATATATTTCGAAATCTAAAAAATTCAAGAAATTTGACAACTAAGAGTAATACAAATCTCGACAAGTTATTAGATTTCATAAATACCATAATAATCTACGTTATTTTTAATTTTGTCGTAACTATAATAAATCTATAAAGAATTTTTCTCTTATTTAGATCAATAGAATACATATAATACAATATGTATTTGTTGATTTGTGTAGAGACTTTTTACGAAATCGATGTGTCGGTTATTCAATTTTTTTGAAGGAAAACGAAAAGAAAAAGAATAAGAAGAAGAAATTAAAAGTTTTAAAATATTCAAAACGCGATCTCGTAGACCTTAAATCGATTAATCCTTAGTTTACTATTAATTGTCAAGATTTTAAGTGTTACATATCGAATAATCAATATTTATCCAAGGGAAAGAAAAGAGAAGAAAAAAAGGAAAAAAAAAAAAAAAAGAAATGCAAGTATGGATATCAAAGATTTTCTTGAATTTGGCAAATTCACCATGGATTTTATCGTAAATTATATGCAAACATTGAGAGATAGATCTATTTTACCGAACGTTGAACCAAAATGTCTCAGTCAAATAATACCAAAGGAAGCACCTAAAAAAGCAGAGACCTGGCAAAAAGTTTTCAAAAATATTGAAAGAATAATTATGCCTGAGGTAAGATAAATATAATATGGACGTATTTCTCGCTCTTTAACACGTTGACACACCGAAATCGCATGCTTTGTTTATAACGGAAAGAATTTTTATTATTTTAGACATATAATGGCAAAATAATGACAAATATGATTAAATAAGAGAACGTTTTTACTAAATAATCACTTTTATTACCATTTATTTCAAAATATTCTATAATTAATGATAATGTTCAAAATTCATTAATACCATCAATATTTTTCAATTAACTTTTACAATTATAAACATTTGAAGGACTTCGCTCACCAATGTTTTCATAAGACAGTCAACGTGTTAATAAAAAATTGAGAAATACAATTTTCAAACATACGGAAAAACAACAACGTATTCGTGTTGATTGATCATTCTCTCTCTTCTTTGCTTTTCCTTTCACACGAAAGAAAATGATAAAAAACGATCTCTTTTTTTTTTTTTTTCTTTTTTTTTTAGATAACCCACTGGAATTCACCTAATTTCTACGCTTACTATCCTTCTTCCCAATCGTATGCGATCCATTATTGGCGAGCTTTTATGCGCTAGAATTGATGGTGCTGGATTTTCTTGGATATGTTCGCCCGCCTTTACCGAGTTATAACATTGAATTGAGTTGGAAAAATGTTAAATCTACCATCCGAATTCTTAAATTGCGGCAATGGATCCGGAGGAGGTGTTATACAGGTAAAAAAAAAAAATAATAAAAAAAAAAAGACGTGATACTTTTCGTCGGGCTAATGTGATTTTAAATGGATACCGTTATAAGAAATATTGTTATCTCATAAAAAATAGTTAAAACAAGTATTAGTCACATTAACCGTTTGCGTACCATCAGCCACTTTCGCGCTCTTCAAATTTTGTGTCGAAAAAAGCCAAGACCTTTGGCCGAAACAGACAACTGACGGCCCACCCGAAATTTGTCGAAACGCGGTCAGCCTTTCAGACGCATGTACGTCGCATCGCTATCAGTAATCCAATTTGTATTTTGTTGTTACCTATTCTAAATTAATAGAATATATATATATTTTTTTTTGTTTTTTTGTTTTTTTTTCATAACTGAATGTTGGCATAAAAGAAACAAACATGAAAAGCGCGGCCCAGTTGTTTACCATATTGAACATGACAAGCGCTATCGTGCTCTTCGGCTTTTTTCGATGTGTAATCGAAGAAGCGCGATCGCGTTCCTTGGCGTTTTTCGACCATGTTTTGTCAAAACCCTCTGATACGCAAACAGTTAATATTAATTAGCCAAATTGGTTAATCGATTTAATCATAAAATTCCATTAATAGTTAGGTCAACATATATACATATATTAGAGGAACCGGAAAGTAATGTCGCTTTCTTAAATTAAATTTAAACGAATAAATTTTTAATAATTTTTAACAATCAAATATCGACATGCGCAGAAACGTCGATATTTGATTGTTAAAATTTACTTTCCGGTCCGTCTAATAGTGGAGACATTTCATTGACTTTTTCCATTTAACACGTTCCGTGCCAAGCCATTTTTGCCTGACTTGTCGTTCAGGCCATTCGATATTTTGACTAAAGAAAAAAAAAAAAAAGAATGACTGCGTCCACCGGTGGTACACATGGCATGGAACGTGTTAAAGAAATAGAATCAAGGTAATTTTTCATACGATGATAGTCGTGTTTTCTTTCTTCTAAATACGAATAATAATAATAATAACAATAATAATAATAATAATAATAATAAAAAGAACGTTATCGATAGTAACAAAGAGGTATTTATATAAATAAAGAAAATAAATACGAATGTAACGTAACTTCGTATTGTAACTTCGATTTACTCGAAAAATATTGAATTAATTAATTAAACGATATTATTTATTAGTATGAAAATAATAGAAAAAGAACAAGTAAATATGAATGAAAAAATTGATTTAAGAGAGATCGGATAAAAAGAGAAAAATAAAAAAAAAATTTCGGGCTCGTCCGGGATTTGAACCCGGGACCTCTCGCACCCTAAGCGAGAATCATACCCCTAGACCAACGAGCCGTCAGTTCTTGTTGAGCATTCGAAGAAGACGGACGTGCGTATCGGTGCTCTTGTGAGAGAAGAAAGACAATACAAGCCTCTACTAGGAGGGCGCACTATAAAAAAATAACGTCAGTTACCGCAAGACGGGTGATTTTCTTTACCTATAGTGATAATTGTGTTGGTTTGTTGCAAAGCAGACAATAAAATTATAAGAAGTACGTGAAGTGGTCTCATCCGACGCCCCTTCACGGTCCCAAAAAAAAAAGCCATAGCGTCAAGCCAAAAAAGGAAGTTAGAAAAAAGCAATTCATCTGACGAAGTGAATAAATTATTAAGAAGAAATATCAAGAACTTCGGCAATGAATTCAATACGAGAATCTTGTCAAGCCTATTCGAAGGCAACTATCGGGTAAAACCAATTATAAACGCAGAATAATGAACAAAGAATAGTCGCGAACAAAGAGAATGAGAATACCGAAGTGTTCCTCATACCAAAAAAAACGGTATCACCGAAAAACCCAGTCATCAAACAAGGCCCAAGCTACGAATCTGATAACAGATTCGAGGCGCTGTCGGATGACATGAGCCTTACGGAAAAGGGGGACAACGATAAGACCAATAGCGTCACAGCAAGAAGCAACAGCCAGAGAACCCCTAAAATCCGAATCCCCCCAATATATATACAAAATGCTAATCTTAGGGACATAATTATTTTGCTTATCGACAACAAGATTACGAAGGATTCGTTTTTAATAAAACAAATAGATAGTAATATGATCAGATTTACAATCATGGATAGTGAAACGCACGAAGAATGCATAACCGTCCTAAAATCTAAAAACCAGAAATTCCATACATTTACGCCTAAACACACTAAATGTAAGACCTTTGTGGTAAAAGGAATTAGGGGAGGATTCGACACTACTGACGTCACAACAGCGCTTAACGCGCTCAACATGAGAAAGATAATGTGAGTCAAGATAATTAAAACCAGCAAACTACGGATCGACAAATAAAACTGAGAGAAATATCACTTCATAGTGCAAGTCGATTGCAACAGCGACCCACAAGAACTAATTAAAAATAAAATACTACTCAACCAAAGAGTAAGATGGGAGAAGCTTAGACGGCCCAAAATATTCCAATGTAAAAACTGCCAAAGAATGGGGCATGCCAGCTCTAATTGTAATATGGGGTACAGATGCGTAAAATGTGTCCAACCCCACGAACCACGGGAAAATGTTTGCTGAGCAATTCATCAGAAAAAGAAAAACTTAAGTGCGCAAATTGTGGCCAAAACGGACATCCAGCATCGTACCTAGGATGCCCATTTATGAAAATGGTAATGGACATAAAAAAAAAAATAAAGAAATAAAAGATAAGCGGGTAATGGATAAAATCAATAAAGTTAATAAATTCACGGACCCAAAAATCTCATACGCGAACATAGTGAGGAGCAATGAAAAAAAAAGTGATATATCAGAACAAGATAACCAGAGGCCAGCCAATAACATGACCCAAGCAATTCACCTGAGTAGTCAACATAAACCAGTTCAACATGAGGAATTTAAAGTCAATAACGATAATAACAATAATAATATAAATCAAATATTAACTATGCTTAAGGACAGTCTAATGGAAATCAAGGCGCAAATTCTAGAACTAAATAACAAAGTTATCCAAAACGCTATAAAAATCAACTTCATGTCTCAATGGAATAAAGAATAACAAAAATATAAATAACATAATGAAATTGATTGCTATAAATGTTAACTCGCTGTGCTTGTTAAAAAAGTGGCTAGACTTACAAAAGTACTTAGAAGAACAGAGTTATGACATTGCATTGATATCAGAAACTAAATTAAATAATAAGCACAAACCAAAATTTAAGAATTATGAAATAGTCAGATCTGATAGAGCAATAAATACCAAAGGAGGGGGTACAGCGATAATAATAAAAGACAATATAAAATACATTTGGAACTTGATCAACTATTTAGAGATTTCAGATTAGGGGACAACGAAATTTACTACATCATAGCGGGTGACTTAAATGCAAGAAACTCAATTTGGGGAGATAAGGCTACAAATGATAGTGGCAGACGCCTACATCAATGGGTACAAGACAACGGCATTAAATTCAAAGCGATAATATACTCAACAGCCAACCCCACATACACTAGAAACAGCTCCTACCTTGACTACTGTATTGCGGACAGTAGAATAGAGATCTTGGACTTAATAAGGAACAAAATACAAACTAATCCATATGATAGCGACCACATCGCATTAACCTTTAAAATTGACACAAATACGTTTTTCCAAGGCGTATCAATGGCACCACTCAGAGCAGCCATCTTCAATTTCAAAAAAGCGAATTGGCGTAAGTTTGCTAAACATGATAACTTCGATTGACTCGAAAATACAAAATAATACACCGCTTCCCACAAATATAAATCACTCAATAGAAGAAATAGATGAAAACATTAAGAATCTCGAATAAATAATTACCAAATCCATTAGGGAAATCATATCTAAAAGTCAAGTAAATAAAAATGACTATTACCAAAAATATGTTAGCAACAATATCAAGAAGTTACACTCAACAAAGTCCTTTTTAATAACGAGACTATACTTTATTAGATACCGAAGCCCATATAACCATAGTAATAAAAATATGCTATGGACTACTGGTGAGAACTATTTTAACTTATGCAGCTCCTACATTATTGAATATAGGTACAATTATAATTGAAAAAATAAAAAGATTTAAAAGATCTTGCTTGAGATCATGCCTAAGAACGCACAGAACCGCTGAATCAGATTATAAAAGGAGAATAAAAAACGAGACCATTTACAACAATGTCAATATTAATAGAATTGACTGGTTTTTCTCTTAAAATAACCAGAAAATATTTGAATAACATTGATCGTACAAACAATAGCTTAAGTGCAGATATCAATTCTGAGTATATTAAATTCAGGCTACATTCCACCGGAATTATTCATTTATTGTGACAAAAATGGTCTAATCCAAGACCACAATAATCTTCCACTAAAATATTATCGCCGAAGACACTCTAAGAACAGTAAATTAATAATATCCAGGATGAAGATAATCAGGAGAACTACGTTTTCTCGAAAGCACTACTGAATAGAGATTTAAATGATATTGATAGATTATGTAAAAAATACTTCTAGCTACGAGAAGATGCAACATACATGGACGATCTACGCCGAAGAACAAGATTTAAACAATTTTAATTACTCAATACAGATCAATAGTAATCATAATACATCGATAAGAGATATCTTCTACTCATAAAAAATAAAAAATAAAAAAAAAAGTGTGATAGAGATTTATAACGTATAGATTAGTTGTACATAATGTATATATGCTCCCATTGTATATATACTCTCCCTGTAGATTAAGTTACCTCAAATCATCTAATCCTTATCCTATCCCCTTACCTTTAATTCTTAAGTATTATAATTTGCTATAGTTGGTAAAATTTTTTTTTTATATTCACTATTTTTTATTTTACCCTCATGTATTACCGATTGTTTTATGAACATCCATTTACAATATTAATTATAAAATTCTATATATTGATTACCTATAGAGATTTATCTAATGATAACTAATAGATATATTTTTATTAAAATAATGTAAAAAGTCTTCTAAGTAAGATTATACTTTTGTACCTAATATATGGCTGTGTCAAATAAACTTACTTTTAAAAATAAACAAAAAAAACCAACGAGCCACATAATAAGTATTAATTAATATTATTATTAAAATTTAATAACATGTATATATATATATATATATATATATATATATATATATAATTTAAATTACGCAAGTACTACTACATTACGTCATAATTATTATCACATAATATATAATATAAAGTTTTGAGATCAAACTTTTTACACGAGAATAATTGAAAATATATTGTTACGCGCATAAAATGTGTTTTATTCATTTAAAGAAAAAAAAAAAAAGGAAAAAAAAAGAAATATCTCAAATTATGAAAAAAAAAAAAGAAGAGAAATGAGGTTATCTCAAAGAAAATATTTGCCAATTTCTAAAAGAAATAAGTGAAACGTAGCCCGTAGTTTATTAATTCTTAGAAGAAGGAGATTAGAACGAAATCATTTTTAAAAATCTTTATGATAATCAACTTCAGAAAAAAAAAAAAAAAGGAAAAGATATTAATTGATTCGCTTCACGGCACGTAACTGTTGTGTGTGTGTGTAAGTGCATATGTATGCTATTCGCAATCAATTATTATACACACACACACATATATATATATATATACACATACATATGTAGTTACTTTCACAGAGCGCGCTAATTTCAACTTTAATGAACAACTATCAAAAAGTGTTATAATGAAAGTTTTAATAATCCTGACATACGATGCGACACGAACAATTTGATTTCGATAAAAAAAAAAAAAAAAAAAAGAAAAAAAAAAGGAAAGAAAATATCAAATCGATAAATCGCAAAATTCTAAACGATAACATAAAGAGAATTTGATTATTCGTGAAGTTAGTTAGATGAAGGGAAATATCTACGTGAATTTTCAAACGTCGTTTCTTTTTTCTTTTTAATTCGTACAATGTAGAAAAGAGAAAAACCGGATTTCGTTTATATTTGAAAAAAGCATACACAAATTGAAAAATAAATGATCGAAGATTGCTACTGCAGAAGGTGGTGAATGCTTCTATTCAAGGCCATTTCTAAAAGATGGACATCATCATCGAGCATAAGTAGATTCGGAAGGTAGAACGCAGACTCTTAAATCATTTTTTTTTTTTCTATTTCACATTATTTTTTCTTTTTCCTATCTGTTTTTTCTTTTTTTTTTTTTTTTCTGTTTTATCCTTATCACTATCTTGAATTTGTCAAATATCATAAAAGCCTTCATGTATTATCATTTTCACCATAAAGAGAGGGACTTCGTAAAAAAAGAAAACAAAATGAAAAAAAAAGAATAAAAAAAAAAAAAGATAAATTAGCGTTAAAGTTATCTCAAGTAATTCTTTAGTAAATTATAGTCTGTTTGGCTCATAGTAAAAGGTAGACCATGAGATGACCTCATTTCAGAGTTTCGAAATGAAACGTCTTTACTTTTTCTTTGATAATAAAATGTATGAATATATGTATACGTATACGTATTTGAAAGAACCCGCACTTAATTACTATATAATGTATCTATATATATTTATATATAAATATATATATATATATATATATATATATTATCTATGAATGTTAATTGAATGATTCGATTACAAAATCAATATTCGATATACGACGAAAATCAAATAGAAATTATTATATAAAATTTTCCTTTTTCTTTATAATATAATTACTACATATGTATATATATATATATATATATATATATATATATATATATATATATATATATATGTATACATATACATACACGCACGCACACACACATATTTTTTACAAAACATTACTGATATCAATAATGAATCATTTGTTATTTCATATATTTATCATTTAATCGTGAATTAATTTTTTACTAATTGTACATGATTAATATCATATGCGTTGCTATCGCCTATTAAACAACAATGAATTTACACGATAGAATTTTTTTCTCGTCTTCGAACTTTCTCATCGAATAAAAATACGACTATTTTTATTCTTGTTTTTTTTTTCCCCTTAGAAAAAAACATAAAAATACAAATAAATAAATAAATATCATTTTCTTTTTTTTTTCTTTTTTTTTTCTTTTTTTTCTTTTTTTTTTTTTTTTTTTTTTTTTTTTTTCTTTTTTTCCTTTACCCACGTAAGACATTCCCTGAACATTGCGAAATTTCTCTTTCCTTTTAAAATATCATTAATTACAAATTAAAATGATACTCGTTCTTGTGAATTAAGTTATAGTTCGTTCGAATAATGAATTAATCATTCGTTTTTCGAAATTACGTCCTTAAGGCCGATTTCAACGGCACCGTTACGCTTGGCAAGCACGAATATTTCTTCTCTCGAACGTTTCCATGTGGCGGGCGCAGTCACGTTCGCGATTTCTTCGCGATCGGAAGAGATATTTTCACTTGACGAAAGTGACACTAACGTCGTTGAATTATTCGTCGCTATCTTATCTACTTCGGCATTGAAATCTAAAATCGTATTATATTTCTTATCATTTTTATGGGACAAAAAAAAAAGAAAAAAATTGTGTGGATTAATTATTAATTAATAAAAGCTACGCTATCATGGGTAGTACAAATACGAAGGAACTTCAAAATTGTCCACGGAATAGCAGGATGTAAGTTAAAATTTAGATCATTATTTAATTCATGGCTTCATTCTTTTTTATTTTTATTTATTTATTTATTTATTAATTTTTTCCGAATAAATCAAATTATATTCAAAAAAATCGACGTCCGATCTATATTATGCTAATCTAAGGTAGCAATAACAAAACGTAGCTATTTATTCGGTCGGTATTTTTAAACATATAATATATATTTATTTCATAAATAAATGATCAATATTTATAACGAAATATCATTATGTGATATAAGTGACGCTTAAATATGACACTTAATTATTTAATACTTAATAAAAATATTAGTATGTCTATATATATATATATATATATTGACAAATTATTTTTACGAAACATTTACCATTAATTAATAAAAATACAGATCAAATAAATACATGTGAAGTGATAAGAAAAAAATGTAATAAGACAAGTTTATCTAATGATCAATCTTGATTCTCAATTCAATGCTAAGTCGTATTGAATTTATCCTTATCTACCATTTGAAATTAACTTAAGTCTACCATTCGTATGAAATTATCCTTATCTAACATTATCCATCGTTTATATAAGTTCAGAAAAGCGTATGCAGTTTTTTCTTAGTTTTTTTTTTCTTAGTACGAAAAAAGAAAATATATATTGTATATATGTATATATATATATATATATATATATATATATATATATATATATACATAAGTGTTTAAGATATCAATTGAAATGCGGAATCATGATTCTGATATAGTCTACTAATATCACGAAAGATTAGAATCGAACTCAAGGTTTCCTCGATTGTTCAATATAAAAATTCGAGAAACTGACGTTCTTAACATCTTGATCGATTGACCTAGACATAACAAAAATAGACTCTGTCGATTGTACTTTGTATTATTAAATATATTAATCGTTACATAATATCATTATTGAATTTGTTTATTTTTAACGTTGATAATGTAATTAGGAGATTTTCGTTTTGTTTTTGTTTTTATCAAAATCCTATAAAAGTAGAAAAGAAAATCATTCTCAAAGATGAATTTTTATATAACATAATATTGTTCGACAATATTTTAAGATCGTTGACATTTACGATAATATGCTAATAATACGAATGCATGCATTCTAAACGATCTTCGAGAGTGAATACAAGTGGACCTGTCCTTTCTAATTCGATAGGATTAGCTCGGTTATTAACATGACTCTAGCCTTTCGAATATGTAGGGTCGTAATAGTATCAACGAAATTTCTAATATTTCACTTTTTTTCGATAATAGAAATTCATAGGAAATGAATTATTTCGCAATAATTTTACATAATATAAAAAATAACTTTCCTTGTAAATCGTTTATATCTATCTATATATGTATGTTGTGTGTATATATGTATGAGACGATTCCAATTTCTGATCTATAATTAATGTCATACGATCAACTTATAATTATCATACGTGAGATATCTTTCCGAGTGGAGATCAAATATTTTTTTTTGTTATTATGTCTGTTATCATCGTTACTATGGTCAGGGAACTTAATCGTACGATTCTTGACCAACGTGCATTCATAAGAAAAAAAAAAAAATATACATAAAAATCAAAATTATCATTCGTCAAGAACGTTAATTATTAATCGCGGAAAGATCTGCAATGATCAAATTAATGAAATCATTCGTTAAAATGTTTTCTTTTTTTTCTTTTTTTATAATAACGAATGACATTGCGAAACATCAAAAATTTTGTTGATCGATGATTACAAAAAATAAAAAAAAAGACAAATAAACTAAATAAAGATACAAACGAATAAATAAAAAAAAAAAAAAAAAAAAAAAAATTATTTTCAGAAGCATAATTAAAATTTGTGAATTAATATACGATAAACTTGTTATATGTCTGACGTCTATCGATGATAATAATATTCGTTTAAAATCGTTATCAAAAGATTTATATGAAACTTATGTTGACTCGGATAATTACATTTAAGTCAATTTTAATCCAAGTGAAAGACGATCGTTCAAGCAAAATTAGTCAGTATAACACGCGATGTCGAATCGAACGAGTGTGACTATGTCTTAGAAAAATTTTTTAGTATGACCTCGAAACGTTTGTTCGATCGATTAGTTGAACAATACTACTTTGTCTTTCACCGTCATTCAACAAGTTTGATTCGTGCTACCAAGGACCTTGAACCTGTTACCTGTCAATACGATCAGCTGTTTAATAACGAGTAATTTTTCCATTGTATATTTTTTCAAAGAAAGAAATTTTCAATGTCATTTTTTATTTTATTTATTATTCATTTTTATTTTCCGTTTCATTTATTTTTTTTTTTTTTTTTAATATTCGACATAATCATATCATCTAAAGATATTTTTTAATGTACAGAATGCATGAAAAATTTATATATATATATATATATATATATATATATATATATATATATATATATATATATATATATATATATATATATATAATAACAAAAAGCTAGATTGTTTACATGTACTCTTTTAAAAGAGTGCATATTATACGAGTTACGGATGTATACCAACGATTTTAGTAATCATCGTGCAAAGTGCACCGTCTGATGCATGTATATATTTATCGTCAGTTATCGTGCTTTTAGTGAATGATAAATAATAAAATAGGTTGAGAAATAATGAGGAAGTACATGACTCTTTCAAAATGTCATAATATTTATCATTTTATGTTTACTATTGTATTATGGTTAAAAAATTTTTTTCAATATATTATACGATATATTGAAATATATTGAATATATATATTATACGATATATTATATACAAATTTAATACGATAAAAGATATATAAATAATTGATTTTACGAAAACTATTCAATTATATTAATGACCTTTCAAATAATATTTGTAAATTATTGAAAAATAATTATTCGCGCCCTCTGTATTGTAATTTATAAACAAAAAAATCATACGATTATATATACGTGAGGTGTGTAAGTCTATGCGTGTGTACGCGAGATATGCAAGTGCATTTTTCTAAAAATATTCATATATGTATATTTATGTCTCTTATTATTTTATTTAGAATTTCGAAGTAAAAGTTTTCTTAAAGTGAAAAGTTTCTTTGACCAATAGTATCGTAAATAATTTCACGATTATTCTACGTTTTGCATGATACACCTCATCGCTCAATGGGCGACAATACACGACTGCGCATTGCACGGTCATACGCTAGAGAATCATCTGATCGTCTCCCAGTGACGTCTATATCGAGTAAGGTACCCATAGACAAAAAAAAAACTAGATTAAATTCGTCGTTGCTCATACGACATATTTTTTCGTTTTTAAAACTAAAGTCCATCGTATGTGTAAACGTAACGTTTTTTTTTTTCTTTTTTTTTCTAATTTCATAAACAACGATATGTAAGAGATAAGATGAAAAAAAAAGGAAAAAAAAATTAGTGAAAATATTTTAATATAAATTCCTTTAATATGAATTCACCTTCGTGTTCTCGTTCATTGCTATTCGAGAATTCACAATTTTTTTTCCAAACTTAATTGAATTTTTCTAATAAAAATTCAATGATCGAGTAAAGTAAAACAAACAAAAAGAAAAAAAAAAGAAGAAGAAAAGAAGAGAAATTATTTTTAAAAGATAAGATAAAAAATCATGACGAAAATTAGCTCATTCAAAATGTGATTATGTAATCGTAATATATATATATAGTATCGTCTTACGTCAAGATAATTTGTTCTATATAAATCTCGATTTTCTTAACCTATTACATATTTATACTTTTTCTTAACTATATATTTATATTTCTAAAAATATATCTTCTGTCCCACTTCCAAAGGAAGAAAAAACGAAAGAAAGAAAGAAAAAAAGGAGCGTAACGTAACGTAACGTAACGTAACGTAACGTAACGTAACATAACATAACATAACGTAAATTCGAATAAGTACAATGAATTTCTAATGCCCACTAATTCAAATCAATGTGTGTACGGCCTTGGGAACCTATACTTCATACTCCTCACACATTCTAACCTCACCTTGTCATGGCACTACTGCGTTCTACCCTACCGACGAGCATCTGCAATCTGTGTTCAGTCTCGCACTTCGTTTGCAGGATTCAAAGCAGTTCAAGAGTAGCTTCGAAGACCAAACAACCTTTAACGATGTCGAACCTCGAACGTGATCGTCTTGGTCAACCTGGAAGCGGTGATGCTCTGTGTCATGGCCTTCTTCGTGGTATCGATCATATCAAGAATCCTCAATTGAACAAGGTAAGAATTTCTTGTTGTTTTGCCTTTATCACGTTAGAATTACTTGCTTGTATTTATGACAGATAATAATCGATGAACATATTGAATTAAAATTTATATATTAAATTCGTCGATAGATAATATATTTATTAATTATCACAATGAATAAATAATCTAAATTGTGATTGTCATGGAAAATATAACGTTTATTATTATTTGCATTGTCAAAAAAATATTTACTGTAATTTTTTGCAACGTAATCTATAATGTGAACGCGCATAATAATCGTTTTGTAATCTACCGTAAACCTGGTTAAACTTGTTGCTTAGTATTCCCCTTAACGATTTTCTTTAGTTCTTAATATAATATATAGGGTGTGTCAAGAATTAATTTCGATCTGACGTATAAAATAATATATATATATATAACTTGTTGCTTAGGATCACCGTAATGATTTGCACTCTTAACTTCATTTCGTTCCGAACGGCCTATATAAGCGTATATAACCAGATACAAGGAGCGTGTATATATATATATATATATATATATACTATCAAAAAATTGACGGTCAGATAGGAATAGAGCGTATCGAGCTGAGAATCTTACTCTTCAGCGTCGTTCAATTGTAAATGAGTGGTGGTTTTCATTTACGGAAAAAAAAATTATTTTACAAGCGAAAGGGTTATAATATTATATATATATATATTTATATATATATATATATATATATATATGTGCATATATTTGTATATATATATATGTTCATGTATTATTATATATATATATATATATATAATATTATATAATATATATATATATATACATACGTATGTGTTTGTATATAGGGTGTATCGAAAATTAATGTCAATCTGATGATAATTTAATGAATTATCTCTAACGTAGTTTTATACAAATGATTTCTTCTTTTATAAATTACACAAGGAGAAGAAATTATTTATTATTTAAAATGACAATAATTATTGAATCATACGATCTTTATCTATTTATATCGATTAATGTCAATTCTTAATATGAATGAAATTATTTATATTCTTCGTATCAAAATAGATAATTGTAATTAATATGAGCAGTAAAAAAAAAAAAAAAAAAAAAAAAACAAAAAAAGTAAAAGAGAAAAGTTTCAATAGATCGAATATTAAAAAAAATTTTTTTTTTCTAGAAAGAGGTACTTCTTCGTATCTGACGCAATAAAGAAACAGTATTGTAAACTACATTTTGAGAGAACGTAAATTCGTTGAATCCGTTCGCGACGACGCGATCACCGTCACGTAGGACTTCTGATCATCTTTCTTTATACTTTCATGTTTCTTTAATTCTTACTTCAAGTATCATTTTTTCGTCCTTTTTTTTTTTTAATGAGTCAAGTGATCTCTCTTGTTTTCTCTCTCTCTCTCTCTCTCTCTGTCTCTCTGTTTCTCTCTGTAATCTATCAAAGATAGTCTCCATGAAAGTTAGATGATTTTTATCTGATTACACAATTGTTTGCAAAGATTATCACATTATTGAACTTATGGTATCTGACAGATAGTTAGATTAATTTCTTTGATTTTAACAATTATATTTTTGTCATTTAATTAATAATATTGTACTAATCAAATTAAAATTGTCATATTAAAAAAATTTTTACTTAATACAATTTTCGTTAAGGACAATTTTTTTTTCTATATTTACCGAATATATTTGTGATAATGTACGGGATGTGTCAAAAGTTTTTAAATGATTTTGATAAAAATCAATTACTTAAAAAATCCAAATAATACATAATATACAAACTAATAGAATATTTTTTACAAGTGATATTTTTTGGATATTAAAAAATATCACTTGTATTTTTATTAATTAATGATAAGTTCTTATGAAAAAAATAAATGATTAATATCTATAATAAAATATTAACATGTAATCGTAACAGATCAGTATAAATATTATTATTGAATATTATAAAAAATGTAAAATAATTGATAAAAATAAAATAATTTATAAATACTGATGATCTATTTAAAACATTGAAAAATTATTATATATATATATATATATATATATATATATATAAATATTTTAATTAAAATATTGACAGTTTTTATATTAATCAGTGTAATACCGTCAACTTATATTAAGTACTGTAATTTCATTATAAATACTGACCATTTATTTAAAAAACTGTTTTAAAACTTTTGAAAATATTGATTCACTAAATAGCAGCTAAAAAAATTAGCCGTCTCAAAAAAAAAAAAAAAGAAAAAGAAAAATCGATTTTTCGGAACACCTAGAGACTTTTGACCCATGTATTTGTATCTCCTGCACGCTCATTGTATATTCCTACTCAACGTTCATATAATCCTAGTAACTATTCGACATTGCGCTTATTTTATCTCTCTTGAACTTTGTTCCACGTATATTCACAAATGCGTTCTATGCAAAGTCAAGCTGTACATATATAATTCATTGTTTTTCTTTATATAGTATATTTAAGGAAAAATAACGGTTACAAATATGTAAAAAAAATTCGTAAAAAAGGAGTTACATGTGAGTCATTTAATATCAAATTTGTTCCTCTAAAAAATTTCTTTTATTTTACTTCGACATTTGTCAATGATGATTTATAATCGATTAATTGAAAAATATTAAAAATATTATTTAATTATTTACATAACAATTAATCTATGAACATTAAAATTAATTAAAAATAATTGTAAAATTAAAACTGACCATAGTCATACCCAATAAAATTTTTAACGTAAATTAAAAACTCTAATAATACGTAAGGATATCTTGACATCTTCGTGACAAGAGAAATGCATTTTTTTATTCTTACGTATATTCATTTATAATTCGTTCTATATTAATTTGATGTAACTTAAGAAGTTAAACAAAAAAATAATAATAATAATTTACAGAACAAAATAAAACATTAAACATTATAAACATTTTCGTCAACTTCGCTATAGTGAAAGATATTAAATATCAAATCAATGATCACTGGTTATAGTTATAACAAGATTCAAGTACTTACAATTCTCGAAATAATTCAATAATTTTGATTAATCAAATTATCGATTATTTTATAATTAACACATTAAGCTTATTGCTTCTTTGACTTTTATTAATCCTTTTCTTTTTTAACACATTTTCATTCGTGAAATGAGATCATTTTTAATTTTCAAAATATTTCCACAACGTCATAGTGTATGATTGCAATAAGGTCGCGTGTTACTTTGCATCGAAGAAATCGTAGGGTTCCCTTTATCGATCGGTCAGACTAGCGACTTTCCGGAGGAGGGTCGCCAGCACGAGAGAGTGAAGAACCCCGGCAACCGTTTCCACGTTCACTTGTTTGTCATGGGATTTGAAATCTTCATGAAAAAGAAGAAGAGTAAAGAAAAATAGTTGTGTCATAAGTGAGCAAATTTTTTTTTTTTTTTCTTTACATGGAGACCGATTGGTGGAGTCTTAGTCCTGACAAGGCTCGTACACCGAATGTACCGGAAGCACTTCTTGCATTGGACGGAAGGGTATTATTTAAAAACATTTCTTTTCTTTCTCTTTGATTCTTTTTTTTTTTTTTCCTTTGATTTTCATTGTTCGATGCATCTTTTCAAAATCCACCATAATTGTCATGGCCTTGCACGTATTATTATTATTAGTTTTCTTTTCTTTGCTGCAATTCTTGCTCCTTCTTTATCCTTTTGAACTTTCTTGCACTGAGATTTACGTCTACAATATATCAATGGATGTCTTTTTTTTTTTTTTTTTTTTTTTTTTTTTTTTTTTTTTTTTTTTTTTTTTTTTTTTAAGAAATTATTTACATGCAAAGAATGAAAATGTTATGGAAAATTAATATTTGCATGATAAAGAGTTTAATAAATTAATAATAATTAAAAAAAAACAAAAAAAAGAAAAAAAAAACAAAAAAAAAGAGGTTTATTATGTCAGTATCCTAATACTGATACAATATATTTTTGCACAAACATTTTGAGAAATAATATATTTTAGTATAATATCAAAAAGAAAAACAATTTGTTGAATTAATTTATATGATTATTCGTCTATCATTAAACTTAAATTAATTACATTAGATAGTTAACGAAAAAAAAACTATATATATATATATATATATATATATATATATATATATATAACTGAATTAGCAAAAAATAAGTTATATGATCCATTAAAATGATTGACGTGAGTCTTACTTCCTAAATTTCACGATTTTGAAAATGGAATACGCTGACAGATGCACCTAGAATTCGAAATCAAATTTTATCGCTTTACGTATGTTCATTTTCAAAGCAAATTTTGATCATTTATTGAATTCTACGTATCTATAGAAGAAACAAAATATATATTTTATCTAACGTTGTACGACTCGTATAATCATTCCATCGTCTATCTCGTGAAGTATTTCTATGACAGATTAAAAAATGAACGAACATACGAGTCATTATGATTAAGCTATCGTTCAAATCATCGATTTGTGGACTTGAATATCTCTCATCGAACTAGATTAGATGAGATAAAATTTCTGACAGTTATCCAACTCGATGAAATTAAACAAAAATCTTCCACTCATAATCCTCACTTCTGTCCATCAATATTCTCCTGTAAAATGACCTGTAAAAATTTCAACGGTAGAGTTAATATATAAAATATATTATCATACGTAACAATAATTTTTTCTTGAATTATAATCTCTAATGTACGTACACATTTACAAATTTTACTTGAATAAAAATGAGAAAAATTTGAACGAGAATTGATAAATAAAATAAATTATTAGATGACAATAAATGTTTCTTGTTTTATTCGATCTGATCTGTATAATTTAAAACATCAAAATTCTATTTTAATTTTTGATAGATTTATGTTCGAAAAAAAAAAGAAATATATATATATATATATATATATATATATATATATATATATATATATATATATAAACATGCACGGTTAAAACTTCGTCCTGAAAATGAAATTTATTAAATAATATAAATAATTTAAATTAAACAATAATTATTCCTAATTATTATAATCTAATTTAAATAAATTCAAATGTTAATTCGAGGTTTTACCCTTATTTAAATTTTTTTTTATTTTTTTTTTTTATTTTTTTTTTTTTTTTTTTTTTTTTTTTTACCAAAAAAATATGCATCTACATGTATTAAACTTTCAAGGGAATATATCTGCAAAGGTCGATGTCTTATAGATATTACGATTTATAGAAGTCGATTAGTATTGTAGTCAGTGACTCGTTTAGCGGACGACAAGTATCAAACGTAGTCTCGTTGTCATTGACCGCTTCCGACGTCTATGGAAAAATACAAGTGACCTCGTATATATTTCTTTTCTTTCTTCCTTTCTCTTGAAATAAAATTATTCTTTTAATATCAACAATCACAATTGTTCCTACTTAACTTTGTCTTATGAAATAAATTTCAAAGGTTTGTATTAAAAGCAAAAAATAAAATAAAATAAAAAAAATAAAAAAAAAAAAAAAAAAAAAAAAAAAAAAAAATTTGCAAAAACTAAGAAAACAAAAAAAAAGATACTAACAAAAAGTATAATATAAATATTAGTATAATATAAATATTTGTGCTTTAATAATAACATTGATTGTTTGACCCGACTTTTGCTCTACGATTTGCGTAAAAAAAAAACAGAGAGAGAGAGAGAGAGAGAGAGAGAGAGAGAGAGAGAGAGAGAGGGAGAGGCAATTTCAAAAGGAAATTGTCGAGACAACGCAATTATACTATACCATGATTATGCTAGTTATTGTAATTGTTGCATAAATACATTCAAGTTATTTCAATTTTAATAATTTCTAGAATTATGATGATACGTAGAATTTGATAAAACTTTTTCTGCAATTTATCGTACTTTGATCCGAATTAAATGATTTTTTTTGAGGATTAGAAACTTTCTCTCAAAAAAAAAAAAAAAATTATATATATATATATATATATATATATATATATATATATAGATAAAATAAATATAGAGAATAAATGTATTCGAAGTTTTATATTTTCATATGCCTAATATATAAATGTCATTGATATATAAATAGAAGAAATGCATAAAATTTTACAAAGGCAACGGTCTAGATTGATTGATAGTTTTCTTTCTCATGACATAAGAACAATCATGAATTATATCAAACATCGTTAATATAATCATGAATTATATTAAACTTTTGCAAATGACTGAGTTAATGAAATCGTACCTGTTTATATAGATGATGTTACGAATTCAAGAGCAAGACGCATTTATACTATTAGAGATGTTAAAAATAACACCATTGTGAGATATCAAAAGAACAAATCTATTTCAATTAATTAAAATCACAGACACACGCATTTGTTTTTTTTTTTTTTTTTATTTTTTTAACAAAAATAAAAGTTTTCTTTTATGTTGTTTGTAAGGAATAAAGCTTCAAAATGTGATCCCATAAAGAGCGAGGCCCCAGTCGCATGATTAATATGGCCCTGAGCGAGGACAGATTCCATGTTAGGATTTAATATTTAAAATATACTCTTTTTATTTAAAAATAATCGTAAATATTCCTGACGATAAACTCGACCGAGAAACATTTAAATGAGAACACCTGAATTTATTACTTTTTTTTTGTACGCATTAATACGAGGAAAATTTTCAAGGAAAAGAATTAATGGAGAAAAAAAAAAAGATAGGAAAACTTTTTTCTTTTCAATTTAAGAAACATATTTTCATTTCTTATATAATTCTTTTCAACTTTTTTTCTTTTAACTCTTTTAATCTTTAAAAAAATTTTTGTTCTTAATTTTATTTCATTTATTTTTTTTATTTTTTTCCTTTTATTTTAATGATCAAGATGTTCAAATACCTTTTAATTAAATCACTCACATTGTACATTACATCATCGAACAAAACATACTTTGATTATAGAAAATACTCAAACCATTACATAAGAAATCTTATATAATGTATCTCTGCAACGATTATAAACATATCTTTCTGATTGATATATCCTTAGAAACATCAATCGTAGAAATCGTGAAAAATATATATCCTTGGGGTAATTTTTTCGAAATGAAGTCATTATATGTATTTGCCTTATGGCCGACAATAAAGAATAACGATTATAAAATATATGAAGTATACTTTCCTTTCTGTAGAAAAAAAATCAATGATTATGACATAACTGGGTCAACGAACGGATTAATTCTAATTTCTTATCAACTTGAATATTGTATCTTTAAATAAACTCTTACATTACGATTAACGTAATATAAGATTATGGTGAACGTTGTTGATTCATCGAGAAATATAATATTATTGATTGAAGATCAAAAAGAAGGAAAAAAAAAATATATTTATATATAATTTTTTATCTTCAGGGAATGGCCTTTAGCATAGAAGAAAGACAGTTGCTTGGTATACATGGACTTTTACCAGCCGCTGTGAAGACTCAGGAGGAACAATTAGAACTTTGCCGTTTGAATTTGGAACGTTATCCTGATGACCTTCTTAAATATATATATCTCATAGGCCTACTGGTATGTATTTATTTTCTAAAATAATTTTCTAAAATAATTCATTAAAATAATTCTCTAAAATAAATAATCTATAGGTATCGTCCGATAGAGACACGTTCATATATTTTTTCTTTTTTCTGGGTTTTTTTTTTTTACGATTACTACAGAATTCATTGTTTTATATTTTAGGACAGAAACGAAAGATTATTTTATCGTTTACTTATGAACAACGTCGAACAAATGATGCCATTGGTATATACACCAACGGTTGGCCTAGCTTGTCAAAAATTTGGTCTGATTTATCGCAGACCACGTGGATTATTCATAAGTATACACGACAAAGGATATATTTATGATATATTGAAAAATTGGCCTGAACACGATGTACGTGCTATCGTTGTTACTGATGGCGAGAGAATACTTGGACTCGGTGATTTGGGAGCACACGGTATGGGAATTCCTGTAGGAAAGTTGGCTCTTTACACGGCCTTAGCTGGTATTAAACCACACACTTGTCTTCCGATAACACTTGACGTTGGTACTAATACACAGGTAAGATTTTGGTTTTTTTTTCCTTTCTTTTTAAAAATTAATTTTCATTTAGTATTTAACAACAACAACAACAACAACAACAACAACAACAACAACAACAACAACAATAATAATAATAATAATAATTATTATTATTATTATTATTTACAGTCATTATTGGACGATCCTCTTTACATTGGACACAGACATAAACGTGTCACAGGTCAGGAATACGACGAATTTCTGGACGAATTCATGAAAGCGGTAGTAAAACGTTACGGACAAAATACCTTGATACAGTTTGAAGATTTTGGAAATGCTAATGCCTTCAGATTATTGATCAAGTATCGAAAACATTATTGTACATTTAACGATGATATTCAAGGCACAGCATCCGTAGCTGTAGCTGGTCTCTTAGCATCTCTTCGAGTGACGAAAACGAAGCTTCAAGAAAATACTATTGTTTTCCTAGGAGCGGGAGAGGTTTGTATATAAATGAATGAAATTCAATAATAAATATCAGTAATAAATATCAATCATAAATATTGCCTTTATTACCTGTAATAACTTGACGATTATTCAGGCTTCATTAGGTATAGCTACGTTATGCGTAATGGCGATGCAGAAGGAAGGTATAAGCGAAGAGGAAGCAAAGAGTAAAATCTGGATGATAGACTCAAAAGGATTGGTTGTTAAGGATCGTCCAAGTGGTGGAATTACGGAACACAAATTGCAGTTTGCCAGGGAAGAAAAACCTGTGGAGAAATTATTGGACGTTATTAAAATTGCTAAACCAACTGTATTGATTGGTGCCTCAGCGGTAGGAGGTGCTTTTGATGAAGAAATATTAAAAGAAATGGCATCCAATAACGAAAGACCTGTGATCTTTGCTTTGAGTAATCCAACTAGCAAAGCTGAATGTACGGCTGAGCAAGCTTACAAGGCTACAATGGTAATATATTTATAAACGTACATTTGTTGTTCTCCTTTAGAATTTATACCACGAATCATTTTATCGATTATTAATTAATTTTATAACTTACACAGGGAAAATGTTTGTTCGCAAGTGGCTCGCCCTTCCAGCCAGTCAAAATCGATGACAAAACTTTTTATCCTGGTCAAGGAAATAACAGTTATATATTCCCTGGAGTAGCACTAGCTGCAATTTGTGCTGGTATGCGAATTATTCCTGAAGAAACGTTTCTTATCGCTGCCGAAGCCGTTTCCAACTTGGTAACGGAAGAAGATTTGAACAAAGGTACTTTGTATCCACCTCTGGCAGATATACAAAAATGTTCCTTGTGTATAGCAACTAGAATTATGGAATACGCTTATCGTTCCTGTAAGTAATACATACTAAGATACCATATAAAACTTTTTTTTTCTCATGAAAAGGAACACTAATTGTATAATCGTTATCAATTTTTTTTCTTTTTTCTTTCTACAGCATTCGCAACCGTTCTACCGGAGCCTAAAGACCACATGGAATTCATTAAAGCACAGTTATACGATACAGAATATAAGTCATCTATTCCACCAACTTATAAATGGCCAAAAGCTTAAATCTTCATATAAAAATATCGCGTTCAACACTTAATATCGTATATAAAGTTTCGAGTTAATTAAATTATAATTTAAAATTATATTATTCGACTTAATAATTGTTACGAGAAAGCCTGTTGATCGGGCAAATGTATCTGTATAAATGAAAAAAGAAAAAGGTGGAAAACGAAATTATCAATCAAAATTTGTCTCTTACGATAGAGGACCAAAAGTTATAACTTATTCTTAATTCTTTCTCTCTCTTTTTTTTTTCTTTTTTTTCTTTTTTTTTTTTTTTCTTTTGTAAATTATTCACATTTTTTTGGTATGGTACAATTGTATTAATTGATAGAAATAAAAAATTTTAATTCGATTATTTCGAAGAAACGCATTTTTATTACTAATCGAAACAGTACTTTCTGTTAATTAGGCATTCTCCTCCTATCGTGGTAAATGAGAGTAGCTAACAACTTAAAAATTCTTTCGCGTTTTATAATAATAAACTAAGAACAAAGAGAAAAACACTTGCGTTAGTACTACTTCTCGTGACGACATAACACTAGTCGAGAAATGCTTTCGTACATGTAAATATAATAAACACGTATCTCACACACATCGTCAAATGAGGTAAGACGCGAGATATATATATATATATACACACATACACATTATGTGTGTTATATACTTATATATATATATATATATTTATATATATATATATATAGAGAGAGACGATATTATATCCTCGTTGTATTTGCGTCAATAGAAGAACAAATGACCTTTTATTTTTTTTTTTTTTTTTTCTTTTTTTTTTTTCCTTAAACGCAAGAGAGTACAATAATAAATTCAAGGGTAATCAAGTCGTTCCATAAAAAATGATAAAACTCGATATATATCCGATCAAAGAAATGAATAAATACGTTTTCTCTGCTTTTCAAGATAATAGAGCGATACACCATCATGATGTTATCTTCACCCAGAGCATTGTATCGCGTAAAAATAATTATATCATTTAGATATTTGAACGATAAAGTATATGTATTTCATGATAATGGGATTGGCATTCATTTTTAATTTCTCACGCACTGCACTCGTCGCTCGCTCGCTCGCTCGCTCGCTCTCTCTCACTTTCATTCTCACTCTTTCTCTCGCTCTCTTTTTCTATATAACTTCTTTTATTCATCAAACACATACGCAATTATCTACCGTCTTATATTCTAAGAATCCGATACTTACTACTACAGCTCGGCACGGTCATTATAACAAATAGATTATAAACTACAAACTCCCCCCTCCCACGCCAGCCCCCGGCTCCCCTCCCAAGTAATCTTCTTTTTTTTTTCTTCTTTTACTTCAAACTTTGTTCATCTATATAATAACATCATAATAAAATTAAAGGCAAAATGTACAGAAGAGTGTTTTATAGAAAATGTGTGTTTTACAATTTTGGGACTCTGTTACGCTAAACTGAGCAGACACACACACACACGCATATAACATACTGGTTTCCGATACCAGTAAGTTAGAGAAGAGGACCTTGGTGCGTTTGAAATTTAGCATTATTATTATTATTTATTATTTATTATTATTATTACTATCATTATTATTATTATTATTACTATTATTATTACTATTATTATTATTATTATAATTATAATTATTATTATTGGTGGTCCAAGAAATAAACCACGAGATATTAACGCGCGTCAAGATCGACCCGGTGAAAAAAGGCCCTACGAATCGTCGAGATATATCACACGTAATACAGACGCATTACTACTACTACATGCGTATGTAAAACGTTCCCGATCAAAGTTCAAATTCCACCACATTTGGCTTAACAAAGTTTCCTCCGTCCGTCCCTTTTATACCCCCGTCGCTGCTGCATGCTGCTATCGCACAGTACTCGCTTTCTTTTTTTTTCTCTGGCTAGTACCAAAATTTTCTTTATAGGCTCTATATGAATCTGAATTCCAAAAAAAAAAAAAAAAAAAAAAAAAAAAAGAAGAAAAAGAAAGAAAGAAAAGAAGAAGAAGAGAAAAAAAAAGGAAGAAAAGAACATGCAACGCTCATTATTATTTAATTTTTTTATTCATTCATTCATTCATTTATTTATTTCTTTTTTTTTTATTTCCTTTCGTTCTTTTCTTTCGAATCATTTTTTTCGTGGGTATTTTCGTGCAAAGTATTTCACGTAACATAATGTCATCGAGTTTTTCTCAAGCAAGAATAACAACGACGATAATAACTAAGAACTATCATCGTTGAGAGACTCAAGGAAAAATGAGATAAAGAGAAAGCGAGTACAAAGACGTAGGGCAGTAATATCGTTGAAAATGGATAATTATTATTATTATTCTTATTATTCTTATTATTATTTTTTTTCTTATTATTATTATTATTTTTATTATTATTATTATTAGTGTCTGTCCAGTACGGAAGTCGGTCCCTTTCCTAGCTTCATCGAGAGAGCGAGTGCGATCGTTCATGACTTTGTTGTGAATCACCGGCTGCACGTGGATCGGTTAATCTCTGATGCGCTGGAAGAGAGTCGAAAAATGGATGTTGCAAGGCATCCTTCAGTGCTATCCTTTGGGATGGCTCATATTCCAGCATTCTTTTAATAAGATCGAATAGTTGTCGATGTTCATCGTCGTCCGACAACAAATAACGCTATATGCGAATGGAATAAATTAATTTTTTTTTCTTTTTTTAAGATCAAGAAAAATAAACATATATTGCAAATTTTTTTATAAGTCGTTAAACGTTCGAAAAAAAAAAATCGAAGAAAATTATTTTTTAACAACAGAATCAAGGATTAACTTACGTATAAAGGTTTACAATTGTCACGAACATATCTGCCGGCTGAACTTTTGTCATCCCAATCTAATTTACCGTAATAGAAGTACTTCGTCTTCGTTTTCCTTGCCATACGATGTGGAATTGTACCTAATATACGTTCCATCATTGCCAAATGTTCACGATTATCGTGTGTTTGGAATAAGGTTATACCCAGGTACAATTCGAATAGAATGCAACCAATGGACCATACATCGCAAGGTTGAGACCATCCTAATTCTACGAGAAGAACAAAGAAAAAAATATATATTTCGTTTTAAATGTATCATCAGAGAGAAAAAAAAATATGATTTCCATTACACATTGAATTGGTCAATAAGTAATGTCGGAATTTTCAATATAAAAAAATTAGTATTATTTATTTGAGTTATAAAATGGTAAAAGGTGTTTCGCTCAAACAATATATTCTATAACATTATTTATTTAGAATAAAAAATACTAAACGATTTCAATAAAAAAAATAAAAAATAAAAAATAAAAGAAAGTGTTATTTATTTATATATAAAATATTATAAATGTCTGATTAAAAAAATACTATATATAACATTACTTACTGACATATGATAGGAAAGCTTTTTTTTTTTTTAGAATAAAATAATACTAATAATAGTAAATAATAGTAAAATAATACTAATAAAATAATACTAAATATAAATTTATTTAGATATAAGATATCAAAACATTGTTTCAATAAAAAATATTATACAATAATGTCTGTTATTCAAGTAGATACGAAATACTCTAAAAACTTCACAAAACAAAAAAAAAATTCCAACCCATTTTCCTTATTTGCTAACTCAAATATTTATATTAACTTACCTAAAATAACTTCAGGCGCCCTGTAATGTCTTGTACTAACAATTGTGCTATGGTGTTCATGGTCAAACGTAGCACTGCCAAAATCGATTAGTCTGATGTCGGTCCTTTTAACGCGCCTCACATCCTTTCGCTT